>NC_057812.1:192203650-192310889 GCF_018294505.1 Triticum aestivum | reverse complement strand
GTTCCTATAGCACATGTGCCCACGTCGTGCAAAAAAATCATGATTTTATCGCGCTCCGAGTATTTAGTAATATTGACGCCGCATCGTTACCGCAGAACGTCTACTACCGTGTCATCGCCGTCCGTGAGGGGGGCCACGCCCCGGAGACGCGTCCCGCCTCTTCGGACATGCCACCACACCACCCCGCATGTATGAGGGCCCGGTGCGACGCTCCGGTGGCATTTATACCCCCAGTGCCCCCGTCTCGCCTAACCCTGTAGCGTTTGACCACGGGATCTACCCCTTTGACTCTGCACGGACGGGCTTTGACCAGTGGACCTCCCCACCTGGTTGTGTTAGGTCAGCCCATAGGGACACATTGGAGCAACATCCGGGGAAGACCCACAGCAAGATCCCCTCCGTGTAGACCTCACGCGTCCGTTTCCCCCTCCAGGTGCCGGCGGCAGCGCCGTTCGTGAGGGGGGCCACCCCGGACACGCGTGCCGGGCGTTTGCAACCGCGACAACACTTCCAGACTTGTGAGAGGCCGCCGGCGCAAGATTTGGCGGCATGCTAGCCCCCGGAGGCCGCCGGCCACAGCCATAGACGCGCGAAGGGCAATCCGCGTAGAGGGAATTTTTCGGATACTTCTCCATCACCAAAAATTATGAAAAAATACCATCGTTCCTATAGCACATGTGCCCACGTCGTGCAAAAAAATCATGATTTTATTGCGCTCCGAGTATTTAGTAATATTGACGCCCCATCGTTACCACAGAACGTCTACTACCGTGTCATCGCCGTCCGTGAGGGGGGCCACGCCCTGGAGACGCGTCCCGCCTCTTCGGACATGCCACCACACCACCCCGCATGTATGAGGGCCCGGTGCGATGCTCCGGTGGCATTGCTACCCCTCCCCCCCAGTGCCCCCGTCCCGCCTAACCCTGTAGAGTTTGACCACGGGATCTACCCCTTTGACTTTGCACGGACGGGCTTTGACCAGTGGACCTCCCCACCTGGTTGTGTTAGGTCAGCCCATAGGAACACATTGGAGCAACATCCAGGGAAGACCCACAGCAAGATCCCCTCCGTGTAGACCCCACGCGTCTGTTTCCCCCTCCAGGTGCCGGCGGCAGCGCCGTTCGTGAGGGGGGCACACCCCGGACACGCGTGCCGGGCGTTTGAAGCCGCGACAACACTTCCAGACTTGTGAGAGGCCGCTGGCGCAAGATTTCGCGGCATGCTAGCCCCCGGAGGCCGCCGGCCACAGCCATAGACGCGCGAAGGGCAATCCGCGTAGAGGGAATTTTTCGGATACTTCTCCATCACCAAAAATTATGAAAAAATACCATCGTTCCTATAACACATGTGCCGACGTCGTGCAAAAAAAATCATGATTTTATCGCGCTCCGAGTATTTAGTAATATTGACGCCGTATCGTTACCACAGAACGTCTACTACCGTGTCATCGCCGTCCGTGAGGGGGGCCACGCCCCGGAGACGCGTCCCGCCTCTTTGGAATGCCACCACACCAACCCGCATGTATGAGGGCCGGTGCGACGCTCCGGTGGCATTGCTACCCCCTAGTGCCCCAGTCCCGCCTAACCCTGTAGCGTTTGACCACGAGATCTACCCCTTTGACTTTGCACGGACGGGCTTTGACCAATGGACCTCCCCACCCGGTTGTGTTAGGTCAGCCCATAGGAACACTTTGGAGCAACATCCGAGAAGTCCCACAGCAAGATCCCCTCCGTGTAGGCCCCACGCGTCCGTTTTCCCCCTCCAGGTGCCGGTGGCAGCGCCGTTCGTGAAGGGGGCACACCCCGAACACGCGTGCTAGGCGTTTGCAACCGCGACAACACTTCCAGACTTGTGAGAGGCTGCCGGCGCAAGATTTGGCGGCATGCTAGCCCCCGGAGGCCGCCGGCCACAGCCGTAGACGCGCGAAGGGCAATCCGCGTAGAGGGAATTTTTCGGATACTTCTCCATCACCAAAAATTATGAAAAAATACCATCGTTCCTATAGCACATGTGGCCACGTCGTGCAAAAAAATCATGATTTTATCGCGCTCCGAGTATTTAGTAATATTGACGCCGCATCGTTACCGCAGAACGTCTACTACCGTGTCATCGCCGTCCGTGAGGGGGGCCACGCCCCGGAGACGCGTCCCGCCTCTTCGGACATGCCACCACACCACCCCGCATGTATGAGGGCCCGGTGTGACGCTCCGGTGGCATTTATACCCCCAGTGCCCCCGTCTCGCCTAACCCTGTAGCGTTTGACCACGGGATCTACCCCTTTGACTTTGCACGGACGGGCTTTGACCAGTGGACCTCCCCACCTGGTTGTGTTAGGTCAGCCCATAGGGACACATTGGAGCAACATCCGGGGAAGACCCACAGCAAGATCCCCTCCGTGTAGACCTCACGCGTCCGTTTCCCCCTCCAGGTGCCGGCGGCAGCGCCGTTCGTGAGGGGGGCCACCCCGGACACGCGTGCCGGGCGTTTGCAACCGCAACAACACTTCCGGACTTGTGAGAGGCCGCCGGCGCAAGATTTGGCGGCATGCTAGCCCCCGGAGGCCGCCGGCCACAGCCGTAGACACGCGAAGGGCAATCCGCGTAGAGGGAATTTTTCGGATACTTCTCCATCACCAAAAATTATGAAAAAATACCATCGTTCCTATAGCATATGTGCCACGTCGTGCAAAAAAAATCATGATTTTATCGCGCTCCGAGTATTTAGTAATATTGGCGCCGCATCGTTACCGCAGAACGTCTACTACCGTGTCATCGCCGTCCATGAGGGGGGCCACGCCCCGGAGACGCATCCCGCCTCTTCGGACATGCCACCACACCACTCCGCATGTATGAGGGCCCGGTGCGACGCTCCGGTGGCATTTATACCCCCAGTGCCCCCGTCTCGCCTAACCCTGTAGCGTTTGACCACGGGATCTACCCCTTTGACTTTGCGCGGACGGGCTTTGACCAATGGACCTCCCCACCCGGTTGTGTTAGGTCAGCCCATAGGAACACATTGGAGCAACATCCGGGGAAGACCCACAGCAAGATCCCCTCCGTGTAGACCCCACGCGTCCGTTTCCCCCCTCTAGGTGCCGGCGGCAGCGCCGTTCGTGAGGGGGGCACATCCCGGACACGCGTGCCGGGCGTTTGCAACCGCGACAACACTTCCAGACTTGTGAGAGGCCGCCGGCGCAAGATTTGGCGGCATGCTAGCCCCCGGAGGCCGCCGGCCACAGCCATAGACGCGCGAAGGGCAATACGCGTAGAGGGAATTTTTCGGATACTTCCCCATCACCAAAAATTATGAAAAAAATACCATCGTTCCTATAGCACATGTGCCCACGTCGTGCAAAAAAATCATGATTTTATCGCGATCCGAGTATTTAGTAATATTGACGCCGCATCGTTAACGTCTACTACCGTGTCATCACCGTCCGTGAGGGGGGCCACGCCCCGGAGACGCGTCCTGCCTCTTCGGACATGCCACCACACCACCCCGCATGTATGAGGGCCCGGTGCGACGCTCCGGTGGCATTGCTACCCCCAGTGCCCCCGTCCCGCCTAACCCTGTAGTGTTTGACCATGGAATCTACCCCTTTGACTTTGCACGGACGGGCTTTGACCAATGGACCTCCCCACCCGGTTGTGTTAGGTCAGCCCATAGGAACACTTTGGAGCAACATCCGGGGAAGTCCCACAGCAAGATCCCCTCCGTGTAGACCCCACGCGTCTGTTTCCCCCCTCCATGTGCCGGCGGCAGCGCCGTTCGTGAGGGGGGCACACCCCGGACACGCGTGCCGGGCGTTTGCAACCGCGACAACACTTTCAGACTTGCGAGAGGCCGCCGGCGCAAGATTTGGCGGCATGCTAGCCCCCGGAGGCCGCCGGCCACAGCCGTAGACGCGCGAAGGGCAATCCGCGTAGAGGGAATTTTTCGGATACTTCTCCATCACCAAAAATTATGGAAAAATACCATCGTTCCTATAGCACATGTGCCCACGTCGTGCAAAAAAAATCATGATTTTATCGCGCTCCGAGTATTTAGTAATATTGACGCCGCATCGTTACCGCAGAACGTCTACTACCGTGTCATCGCCGTCCGTGAGGGGGGCCACGCTCCGGAGACGCGTCCCGCCTCTTCGGACATGCCACCACACCACCCCGCATGTATGAGGGCCCGGTGCGACGCTCCGGTGGCATTGCTACCCCCAGTGCCCTCGTCCCGCCTAACCCTGTAGCGTTTGACCACGGGATCTACCCCTTTGACTTTGCACGGACGGGCTTTGACCAGTGGACCTCCCCACCCGGTTGTGTTAGGTCAGCCCATAAGAACACTTTGGAGCAACATCCGGGGCAGACCCACAGCAAGATCCCCTCCGTGTAGACCCCACGCGTCCGTTTCCCCCCTCCAGGTGCCGGCGGCAGCGCCGTCCGTGAGGGGGGCACACCCCGGACACGCGTGCCGGGCGTTTGCAACCGCGACAACACTTCCAGACTTGTGAGAGGCCGCCAGCGCAAGATTTGGCGGCATGCTAGCCCCCGGAGGCCGCCGGCCACAGCCGTAGACGCGCGAAGGGCAATCCGCGTGGAGGGAATTTTTCGGATACTTCTCCATCACCAAAAATTATGAAAAAATACCATCGTTTCTATAGCACATGTGCCCACGTCGTGCAAAAAAAATCATAATTTTATCGCACTCCGAGTATTTAGTAATATTGACGCCGCATCGTTACCACAGAACGTCTACTACCGTGTCATCGCCGTCCGTGAGGGGGGCCATGCCCTGGAGACGTGTCCCGCCTCTTCGGACATGCCACCACACCACCCCGCATGTATGAGGGCCCGGTGCGACGCTCCGGTGGCATTGCTACCCCCCAAGTGCCCCCGTCCCGCCTAACCCTGTAGCGTTTGACCACGGGATCTACCCCTTTGACTTTGCACGGACTGGCTTTCACCAGTGGACCTCCCCACCCGGTTGTGTTAGGTCATCCCATAGGAACACATTGGAGCAACATCCGAGGAAGACCCACAGCAAGATCCCCTCCGTGTAGACCCCACGCGTCTGTTTCCCCCCTCTAGGTGCTGGCGGCAGCGCCGTTCGTGAGGGGGGCACACCCCGGACACGCGTGCCGGGCGTTTGCAACCGTGACAACACTTCCGGACTTGTGAGAGGCCGCCGGCACAAGATTTGGCGGCATGCTAGCCCCCGGAGGCCGCCGGCCACAGCCATAGACGCGCGAAGGGCAATCCGCGTAGAGGGAATTTTTCGGATACTTCTCCATCACCAAAAATTATGAAAAAATACCATCGTTCCTATAGCACATGTGCCCACGTCGTGCAAAAAAATCATGATTTTATCGCGCTCCGAGTATTTAGTAATATTGACGCCGCATCGTTACCGCAGAACGTCTACTACCGTGTCATCGCCGTCCGTGAGGGGGGCCACACCCCGGAGACGCGTCCAGCCTCTTCGGACATGCCACCACACCACCCCGCATGTATGAGAGCCCCGTGCGATGCTCCGGTGGCATTGCTACCCTCCCAGTGCCCCCGTCCCGCCTAACCCTGTAGCGTTTGACCACGGGATCTACCCCTTTGACTTTGCACGGACGGGCTTTGACCAGTGGACCTCCCCACCTGGTTGTGTTAGGTCAGCCCATAGGAACAATTTGGAGCAACATCCGGGGAAGTCCCACAGCAAGATCCCCTCCGTGTAGGCCCCACGCGTCCGTTTCCCTCCTCCAGGTGCCGGCGGCAGCGCCGTTCGTGAGGGGGGCACACCCCGGACACGCGTGTCGGGTGTTTGCAACCGCGAAAACACTTCCAGACTTGTGAGAGGCCGCCGGCGCAAGATTTGGCGGCATGCTAGCCCCCGGAGGCCGCCAGCCACAGCCGTAGACGCGCGAAGGGCAATCCGCGTAGAGGGAATTTTTCGGATACTTCTCCATCACCAAGAATTATGAAAAAATACCATCGTTCCTATAGCAAAATTATATAACTCAAAAGATATAAGCGAAGCACAAAGAGTATTCTAATAAATTCCAAATCATGTATGGCTCTCTCAAAAGGTGTGCACAGCAAGAATGATTGTGGTAAACTAACAAGCAAAGACTCAAATAATACAAGACGCTCCAAGAAAAACACATATCATGTGGCGAATAAAAATATAGCTCCAAGTAAAGTTACCGATAGAAGTAGACGAAAGAGGGGATGCCTTCCGGGGCATCCCCAAGCTTTGGCTTTTAGGTGTCCTTAGATTATCTTGGGGGTGCCATGGGCATCCCCAAGCTTAGGATCTTGCCACTCCTTGTTCCATAATCCATCAAATCTTTACCCAAAACTTGAAAACTTCACAACACAAAACTTAAAGTAGAAAATCTCGTGAGCTCCGTTAGCGAAAGAAAATAAAAGACCACTTCAAGGTACTGTAATGAACTCATTCTTTATTTATATTGGTGTTATACCTACTGTATTCCAACTTCTATATGGTTTATAAATTATTTTACTAGCCATAGATTCATCAAAATAAGCAAACAACACACGAAAAACAGAATCTGTCAAAAACAGAACAGTCTGTAGTAATCTGTAGCTAGCGCAAGATCTGGAACCCCAAAAATTCTAAAATAAATTTCTGGACGTGAGGAATTTATCTATTAATCATCTTCAAAAAGAATTAACTAAATATCACTTTTCAAATAAAAATGGCAGCAATTCTCGTGAGCGCTAAAGTTTCTGTTTTTTACAGCAAGATTAAAAAGACTTTCCCAAGTCTTCCCAACGGTTCTACTTGGCACAAACACTAAAACACAAAAAACACAACCAAAATAGAGACTAGATAAATTATTTATTTATTACTAAACAGGAGCAAAAAGCAAGGAATAAAAATAAAATTGGGTTGCCTCCCAACAAGCGCTATCGTTTAACGCCCCTAGCTAGGCATAACAAGCAAGAATAGATCTAGGTATTGCCATCTTTGGTAGGTAATTCTTCGATGAGGCATCTACCATCTTTAGGAATTTATTTATTTTTATTAATTATCAAAATTTTAGGCACAAGATCGAAAAATTCATTTGTAACAAATGGTTCCTTAATGATAGCAAAAAGATTGGGATGAATACTTATAGATTTGAGATCCGCATTTTCCTTACTAAAGGACTCACCCTTATTTTTAGGAACATACATAAGCTTGGCAATTTTAGTGGGAGGACTTGGAGTATTCTTTACGGAAGAAAAGGCGGTTCCCAAGTTGGTGATAATACCCTCAAGTTTATCGATCCTAGTGGAATCGTGATTTATTTTGTCATTAACTATGGGTTCCTTTTCTTTAATATTTTTCAAAGTAACTCCTACTTTAGATCCATATTGAGAGATTCGGCTGTGGATCTTTTTATCCAAATTTTCAATTAACTCTACGGTAGCAACCTTATTTTCAATAATTTCAAGCCTTTGCATTACATGCTCCAAAGTTAATATAGTTCCATTAACCAAGAGAGGGGGTGAGCCAAATAAATCTAACATAGCATTATAAGGATCAAAAGTATGTCTACCCAAAAAGTTCCCTCCGGTAATAGTATCAAGAACATAACGGTGCCAAGGAGTAATGCCTACATAAAAATTGCGAAGGAGAATGGAAGTAGATTGCTTCCTAGTAGATCCATTTTGAGCATTGCAAATTCTATACCAAGCATCTTTTAGATTTTCACCCTCCCTTTGCTTAAAATTTAGAATTTCATTCTCGGGAGACAACGGAGAAGATAAGGGACTAGCCATAACGACAAGCAATGAAACTAACACACAAGCAAATGGGCAAAAGGAGGCAAATAGGAAAGAGAGGGAGGATAGCGAGAGAGAGAGGGCAAATAAAACGGCAAGGGTGAAGTGGGGGAGAGGAAAACGAGAGGCAAATGACAAATAATGTAATGCGGGAGATAAGGGTATGTGATGGGTACTTGGTATGTTGACTTTTGCGTAGACCTCCCCGGCAACGGCGCCAGAAATCCTTCTTGCTACCTCTTGAGCACTGCGTTGGTTTTTCCCAAAGAGGAAGGAATGATGCAGCAAAGTAGCGTAAGTATTTCCCTCAGTTTTTGAGAACCAAGGTATCAATCCAGTAGGAGGTTACGCGCGAGTCCCTCATACCTGCACAAAACAAATAAATCCTCGCAACCAACGCAAATAGGGGTTGTCAATCCCTATAAGGCCACTTACGAGAGTGAGATCTGATAGATATGATAAGATAACATTTTTGGTATTTTTATGATAAAAGATGCAAAGTAAAATAAAGGCAAAGTAAATAGCAAAGGAAATAACTAAGTAGTAGGATATTAATATGATGAAGATAGACCCGGGGGCCATAGGTTTCACTAGTGGCTTCTCTCGAGAGCATAAGTATTCTACGGTGGGTGAACAAATTACTGTTGAGCAATTGACAAAATTGAGCATAGTTATGAGAATATCTAGGTATGATCATGTATATAGGCATCACGTCCGAGACAAGTAGACCGACTCCTGTCTGCATCTACTACTATTACTCCACTCATCAACCGCTATCCAACATGCATATAGAGTATTAAGTTAAAAACAGAGTAACGCCTTAAGCAAGATGACATGATGTAGAGGGATAGACTCATGCAATATGAAGAAAACCGCATCTTGTTATCCTCGATGGCAACAATACAATACGTGCCTTGCTGCCCCTACTGTCACTGGGAAAGGACACTGCAAGATTGAACTCAAAGCTAGGCACTTCTCCCATTGCAAGAAAGATCAATCTAGTAGGCCAAACCAAACTGATAATTCGAAGAGACTTGCAAAGATAACCAATCATACATAAAAGAATTCAGAGAAGATTCAAATATTATTCATAGATAGACTTGATCATAAACCCACAATTCATCGGTCTCAACAAACACACCGCAAAAAGAAGATTACATCAAATAGTTCTCCACAAGAGAGGGGGAGAACATTGTATTGAGATCCAAAAAGAGAGAAGAAGCCATCTAGCTACTAACTATGAACCCGTAGGTCTGAGGTAAACTACTCACACTTCATCGGAGGGGCTATGGTGTTGATGTAGAAGCCCTCCGTGATCGATGCCCCCTCCGGCGGAGCTCCGGAACAGGCCCCAAGATGGGATCTCGTGGATACAGAAAGTTGCGGTGGTGGAATTAGGTTTTTGGCTCCGTATCTGATCGTTTGGGGGTACGTAGGTATATATAGGAGGAAGGAGTACGTCGGTGGAGCAACAGGGGGCCCACGAGGGTGGAGGGCGCGCTTGGGGGGGGGGGGTTAGGCGCGCCCCCTACCTCGTGGCCTCCTCTTTTCTTTCTTGACGTAGGGTCCAAGTCTCCCTGGTCTTGTTCGTTGAGAAAATCACGTTCCCGAAGGTTTCATTCCGTTTGGACTCCGTTTGATATTCCTTTTCTTCGAAACCCTAAAACAGGCAAAAAACAACAATTCTGGGCTGGGCCTGCGGTTAATAGGTTAGTCCCAAAAATAATATAAAAGTGGATAATAAAGCCCAATAATATCCAAAATAGTAGATAATATAGCATGGAGCAATCAAAAATTATAGATACGTTGGAGACGTATCAGTGCTGGCATATTATTAAAGGGGTTTTGCTTTCGATGTTCCAGGATTTATTCGCTGGACAACTTCACTTGTTTCATCTGAATTTTGGAACCATTACTTTGCTTCCTAAGAAAACAGAGGCAGTGCGAATTGAGCAGTTCAGGCCTATCCGTCTTCTGAATGTAAGTTTCAAAATTTTCACCAAGGTTGGGACAAATAGACTCACGCAGATTGCGCATTCTCTGGTGCAACCGTCCCAAACAGCTTTCATGCTAGACCGAAACGTCCTTGAAGGGGTGGTGTGATACATCTCAACGTATCTATAATTTTTGATTGCTCCATGCTATATTATCTTCTGTTTTGGATGTTTATGGGCTTTATTATACACTTTTATATTATTTTTAGGACTAACCTATTAACCCAGAGCCCAGTGCCAGTTCTGTTTTTTTTTTGCCTATTTTAGGGTTTCGAAGAAAAGGAAAATCAAACGGAGTCCAATTGAACTAAAACTTCATGGAACTCATTTTTGGAAGGAAAGCATCCCGTGAGACTTGGAGGCTACGTCAAGGAAGCTTCGAGGAGGCCACGAGGTAGGGGGGCGCGCCCTCCACCCTCGTGGGCCCCTCGTGGCCCCCCTGACGTACTTCTTCCGCGTGTATATCTCCATATACCCTAAAACTACCGGGGAGCACAATAGATCGGGAGTTCCGCCGCCAGAAGCCTCCGTAGCCACCGAAAACCAATCTAGACCCGTTTCGGCACCCTGCCGGAGGGGGAATCCCTCTCCGGTGGCCATCTTCATCATCCCGGTGCTCTCCATGACGAGGAGGGAGTAGTTCTCCCTCGGGGCTGAGGGTATGTACCAGTAGCTATGTGTTTCATCTCTCTCTCTCTCTCTCCTATTCTTGAGGTGATACGATCTTGATGTATCGCGAGCTTTGCTATTATATTTGGATCCTATGATGTTTCTTCCCCCCTCTACTCTCTTGTAATGAATTGAGTTTCCCCTTTGAAGTTATATTATCGGATTGAGTCTTTAAAGATTTGAGAACACTTGATGTATGTCTTGCCGTGCGTATTTGTGGTGACAATGGGATATCACGTGATTCACTTGATGTATGTTTTGGTGATCAACTTGCGGGTTCCACCCATGAACCTATGCATAGGGGTTGGCACGCGTTTTCATCGTGATTCTCCAGTAGAAACTTTGGGGCACTCTTTGAAGTTCTATGTGTTGGTTGAATAGATGAATCTGAGATTGTGTGATGCATATCATATAATCATACCCACGGATACTTGAGGTTACATTGGTGTATCTAGGTGACATTAGGGTTTTGGTTGATTTGTGTCTTAAGGTGTTATTCTAGTATGAACTCTAGGGCTGTTTGTGACACTTATAGGAATAGCCCAACGGATTGATTGGAAAGAATAACTTTGAGGTGGTTTCGTACCCTACCAGAATCTCTTCGTTCGTTCTCTGCTATTAGTGACTTTGGAGTGACTCTCTGTTGCATGTTGAGGGATAGTTATGTGATCCAATTATGTTATTATTGTTGAGAAGACTAGCACTAGTGAAAGTATGAACCCTAGGCCTTGTTTCCTAGCATTTCAATACCGTTTGTGCTCGCTTTTATCATTCGTTACCTTGCTGTTTTTATATTTTCAGATTAAAAAAACCATTATCTACTATCCATATACCACTTGTATCACCATCTCTTCGCCGAACTAGTGCACCTATAAAATTTACCATTGTATTGGGTGTGTTGGGGACACAAGAGACTCTTTGTTATTTGGTTGCAGGGTTGCTTGAGAGAGACCATCTTCATCCTATGCCTCCTACGGATTTGATAAACCTTAGGTCGTCCACTTGAGGGAAATTTGCTACTGTCCTACAAACCTCTGCACTTGGAGTCCCAACAATGTCTACAAGAAGAAGGTTGTGTAGTATACATCAAGCTCTTCTCTGGAGCCGTTGCCGGGGAGGTGAGTGCTTGAAGGTATATCTTTAGATCTTACAATCGAGTCTTTTAGTTTCTTGTTTTAGCACTAGTTTAGTTTATAAAAGAAAACTATAAAAAATGGAATTGAGTTTACCTCATACGCTTCATCTTTTTAATATCTTTCGTGAGTATGATGGAAATGAAAATTGTGCTCAAATACTAGAAAAAGAATTACATAGAATGCTTGGCATAAAATATGTGAATGATGAGCATGATTGCAATGTTGTTAGTACGAATTCTTTGAATATCCATGATACTAATGATGATTGCACTAGTTATGATGAAAATGTCTCCTATAAACATGTCAATTTTTGTGGAGTACATTGGGTTTGTAAGTACACACCATATAGGGAAGATAGATATTGCAAGAGGCATAAGTACTTAGAAACTAAATTGTTGCAAGAAAGGCTAGATGAATGTGCTGAAAATTTAAATTATCTTGTCCATACTTATGAGCTTTGCAATGAACATGATCATTTCAGTACCCAATGCAAATTGTTTCATGATCGTATCGTGTCCAAAAATTGTGATGACTTGATTTCCCTTGCACATCATAATGAACTTAGTTTGCTTATGGGCTACGAAGAAATGAAACGTATAACTTATTATCTTCCAGAATTTGCCCGTTATAAACTTCTTGGATCTGATCTAGAGGAAATTTATATGTATTGTGCAGTAAATTGCATTGAAAATCCTTATATTGCCAATTACATAAAGAAAAGAAAACAAATAGAAGATGAAGAGAATACTAATGAAAGGGAAGAGACTTCCCAATATCCTCCTATTATTTCTTATGATGAATCAGGTAACGAGGAGGAGCCTCCTATTCAACCAATCTCATTAATAAGGAGCTCCAAAAAGAGGATTGAACCCACACATGATATGGTGAAGAAGAAGAAAAGAAAAAGGAAGAGAGGTAAAAAGATATCTCCCCCAAATAATGCTGCTCCTATTACTATTGTGCCTTATGAAAATATAATTGTGGAAGATAATGATACTTCTTATGATCTTGAAAATCTTTTTGGCACTTGCTTGGAAGAATATAATAATTGTTATACGGTTGGTGCTATCCATACTATTAATTATGAGAGTGATTATGCTTATGATATGAAAAGGCCCAAGCTTGGGGATGCTATATTTGATGAAGATGATGTTTTTGAGAATATATTTTCTGCAATTAATGTTTGTCCCAAGCTTGGGCATGCTACGTTTAATGAAGATGATATTTTTAGTCTCCCATGTTTTGATATGCCAATTTATAATGATGATAGCATGCCTCCTACTTATGATAATTATTGTGATGATACATATGCTATTAAAAGAAGTAGTGATTATATTTATAAAACTTGTCATGATTATGATTACCCCTTTTCTGAACATTACTCTTTTAATGTGGAAACAATTTATAGTATTCGAGTTTCTTATGATACTCCCACTATTCCGAATGAGAAGAATTTTGCTTATGTGGAGAGTAATAAAATTTCTATGCTTGAAGATCATGAAAAGAATGCTTTAGGTGCTGGTTATATTGTTGAATTCATTCATGATGCTACTAAAAATTATTATGATGGAGGAACATATTCTTGTAGGAATTGCAATAACATCAAGTTTCCTCTCTATGTGCTTAAAGTTTTGAAGTTATGCTTGTTTTACCTTCCTATGCTAGTTGATTATTGTTCCCACAACTTGTTTGCTCACAAAATCCCCATGCATGGGAAGTGGGTTAGACTTAAATGTGCTAGTCATATTCTTCATGATGCTCTCTTTATGTTACAATTCTTATCTTTTATGTGAGCATAATTGAAACCATCATGCCTAGCTAGGGGCGTTAAACGATAGCGCTTGTTGGGAGGCAACCAAATTTTATTTTTATTCCTTGCTTTTTGCTCCTGTTTAGTAATAAATAATTTATCTAGCCTCTGTTTTGATTGAGTTTTTATGTTTTAATTAGTGTTTGTGCCAAGTAGAACCGTTGGGAAGACTTGGGGAAAGTCTTATTGATCTTGCTGTAAAAAACAGAAACTTTAGCGCTCACGAGAATTGCTGCCATTTTTATTTGGAAAGTGATATTGAGTTAATTCTTTTTGAAGATGATTAATAGAAAAATTACTCACGTCCATGAATTTTTATTCGAGAATTTTATGAGTTCCATAAGTATACGTTTGATCCAGATTACTACAGACTGTTCTGTTTTTGACATATTCTATTTTTCGTGTGTTGTTTGCTTATTTTGATGAATCTATGGCTAGTAATAGAGTTTATGAACCATAAAAAAGTTGGAATACAGTAGGTTTAACACCAATATAAATAAAGAATGAGTTCATTACAGTACCTTGAAGTGGTGATTTATTTTCTTATACTAACAGAGCTTACGAGTTTTCTGTTAAGTTTTGTGTTGTGAAGTTTTCAAGTTTTGGGTAAAGATTTGATGGACTATGGAATAAGGAGTGGAAAGAGCCTAAGCTTGGGGATGCCCAAGGCACCCCAAGGTAATATTCAAGGACAACCAAAAGCCTAAGCTTGGGAATGCCCCGGAAGGCATCCCCTCTTTCATCTTCGTTCATCGGTAACTTTACTTGAAGCTATATTTTTATTCGCCACATGATATGTGTTTTGCTTGGAGCGTCATTTTATTCATTTGTTTTGCTTGCTGTTTGAATAAAGTATCAAGATATGAAATTCCTAAATGTTAGAGAGCCTTCACATAGTTGCATAATTATTCAACTACTCATTGATCTTCACTTATACCTTTCAGAGTAGTTTGTCGTTGCTCTAGTGCTTCACTTATATCTTCTTAGAGCATGGTGGCAGTTTCATTTTATAGAAATAATTGATCTCTCATGCTTCACTTATATTTTGAGAGTCTTTAGAACAGCATGGTAGTTTGCTTTGGCTATGAAACTAGTCCTAATATGATGGGCATCCAAGAGGGATATAATAAAAACTTTCATATAGAGTGCATTGAATACTTAGAGAAGTTTGATACTTGATGATTGTTTTGAGATATGGAGGTAATAATATCAAAGTCATGCTAGTTGAGTAGTTGTGAATTTGAGAAATGCTTGTGTTGAAGTTTGCAAGTCCAGTAGCATGCACGTATGGTAAATGTTATGTAACAAATTTGAAACATGAGGTGTTATTTGATTGTCCTCCTTATGAGTGGCGGTCGGGGACGAGCGATGGTCTTTTCCTACCAATCTATCCCCCTAGGAGCATGCGCGTAGTGCCAAGGTTTTTGATGACTTGTAGATTTTTGCAATAAGTATGTGAGTTCTTTATGACTAAGGTTGAGTCCATGGATTATACACACTCTCACCCTTCCACCATTGCTAGCCTCTCTAATACCGTGCACCTTTCGCCGGTATCATAAACCTACCATATACCTTCCTCAAAACAGCCATCATACCTACCTATTATGACGTTTCCATAGCCATTCCGAGATATATTACCATGCAACTTTCCACCTTTCTGTTTATTATGACACGCTCCATCATTGTCATATTGCTATGCATGATCATGTAGTTGACATTGTATTTGTGGCAAAGCCACCGTTCATAATTCTTTCATACATGTCACTCATGAGTCATTGCACATCCCGGTACACCGCCGGAGGCATTCATATAGAGTCATATCTTGTCCTAAGTATTGAGTTGTAATTCTTGAGTTGTAAGCAAATAAAAGTGTGATGATCATCATTATTAGAGCATTGTCCCAGTGAGGAAAGGATGATGGAGACTATGATTCCCCCACAAGTCGAGATGAGACTCCGGACGAAAATAAATAAATAAAAGAGGCCAAAGAAGCCCAAATAAAAAAAGGAGAGAGAAAAGAGGCCATAAAAAAGAGAAGACCCAAATAAAAAAAAATAAAGATAATAAAAAAATGAGAGAAAAAGAGAGAAGGGGTGAGGGAGTCCTGGATTAGGGGGTCTCCGGACAGTCGGACTATATCCTTTGGTTGGACTGCTGGACTATGAAGATACAAGATTGAAGACTTCGTCCCGTGTCCGGATGGGACTCTCCTTGGCGTGGAAGGCAAGCTAGGCAATATGGATATGTATATCTCCTCCTTTGTAACCGACCTTGTGTAACCCTAACCCTCTCCGGTGTCTATATAAACCGGAGGGTTTTAGTCCGTAGGACACGACAACAATAACATACAATCATACCATAGGCTAGCTTCTAGGGTTTAGCCTCTCTGATCTCGTGGTAGATCCACTCTTGTACTACCCATATCATCAATATCAATCAAGTAGGACGTAGGGTTTTACCTCCATCAAGAGGGCCCAAACCTGGGTAAAACTTCGTGTCCCCTGCCTCCTGTTACCATCCGCCTAGACGCATAGTTCGGGACCCCCTACCTGAGATCCGTCGGTTTTGACACTGACATTGGTGCTTTCATTGAGAGTTCCTCTGTGTCGTCACCGTTAGGCTTGATGGCTCCTACTATCATCGATAGCGATGCAGTCCAGGGTGACACTTTTCTCCCCGGACAGATCTTTTTGTTCGGCGGCTTTGCACTGCGGGCCGATTCGCTTGGCCATCTGGAGCAGATTGAAAGCTACGCCCCTGGCCACCAGGTCAGGTTTGGAAGCTTAAGCTACACGGCCGATGTCCGCGGAGACTTGATCTTCAACGGATTCGAGCCTCTGCCTTGTGCGTCACACGGTCACGATGAGTACGATTTAGCTCTACCATCATACAGTGTTTAGGAGATCGCACCAGCAGCCGCTCCGACCCTCAATTCGGAGCCAGTTGCACCGTCCATGGACGGGTGGATGGACCCCACCACGGAGGCCTTACCCTCAGTGGCTATCGAGCCGAACATCGACCTTACCTTGCACGAGAGCCGTATTATTAAACTGCCGGATCTTTCTCCGGCCACGGACTCCGAACCGCCTGCGCCCGTTCCTATCGAATCCGATTGGGCGCTGATCATGGAGTTTACCTCCGCGGATATCTTTCAGCACTCGCCCTTCGGCGACATACTGAACTCATTAAGGTCTCTCTCCTTGTCAATAGGATCCTGGCCGAACTATGTCCGGCAGGACTGGGATGCGGACGACGAAGAAATTCGCGGCCCACCCACCACCCACTTAGTAGCCACTGTCGATGACTTAACCGACATGCTCGACTTCGACTTCGAAGACATCGACGGTATGGACGACGATGCGGGAGACGAAGAGGAACCACTGCCCACAGGGCACTGGACAGCCACCTCATCATACGATATATACATGGTGGATACACCCAAAGAAGGCAATGGCGACGAGACATCAGATGATGACCCCTCCAAAAAGCAACCCAAACACCGACGTCGGCGGCGCCGCTCTAAGTCCCGCCAAAGCAAAAGTGGTGATACCGGCACAAGAGGTAATAACACTCCGGATAGTGTCGAAGACAACAATAACCCCCTCCAGCAAGAGTTAGAGCGGGAGGATGGAAGAGCTAGCCCTCCTAAGAGAGTGGCAGATGGAGAAGCGGAGGATGATAATTACATGCCCCCCTCCGAAGACGAGGCAAGCCTCGGTGATGACGAATTCACCGTGCCAGAGGATCCCGTCGAGCAAGAGCGCTTGAAGCGCCGGCTTATAGCCACGGCAAATAGCCTTAAGAAAAAGCAGCATCAGCTTCAAGCTGATCAAGATCTGCTAGCTGACAGATGGACTGAAGTCCTCGCGGCCGAGGAATATAAACCCGAGCGCCCCTCCAAGAGTTACCCAAAACGCAGGTTGCTACCCCGACTGGAGGAAGAAGCGTATGACGCGGCTGATCAGCCACCTAGTGGCCGCGATAGAAAGGCATTCTAGCCAAAAACTCAGCCTGCACCCCGACGCCATTCAAATAAAAAGGCATGGGGAAATACGCCAGACCTGCGAGACGTATTGCAGGACAAAGCAAAACATGCAAGATCGATCTACGGATCACGAGGGCGCGCCACTATGGGAGATGATAAACGTCACGCCGGATACAGTAAAAGTAAATCCGGCTGGGCCGAACACAGCGGGCAAGACCCATCCAAGTTGCGTCGCGATATAGCCCAATACAAAGGCGCCGCACACCCCTTATGCTTCACAGACGAAGTAATGGATCATCAAATCCCAGAAGGTTTCAAACCTGTAAATATTGAATCATACGATGGCACAACAGATCCTGCGGTATGGATCGAGGATTACCTCCTCCACATCCAAATGGCCCGCGGTGATGACTTACACGCCATCAAATACCTCCCAGTAAAGCTCAAAGGACCAGCGCGGCATTGGCTTAACAGCCTGCCAGCAGAGTCCATCAGCTGTTGGGAAGATCTGGAAGCCACATTCCTCGACAACTTTCAGGGCACTTATGTGCGACCACCAGATGCCAATGACTTGAGCCACATAATTCAGCAGCCAGAAGAATCGGCCAGGCAATTCTGGACTCGGTTCCTAACAAAGAAAAATCAAATCGTCGATTGTCTGGATGCAGAGGCCTTAGCAGCTTTCAAACACAATATTCGCGATGAGTGGCTAGCCCGACACCTTGGTCAGGAAAGCCGAAATCTATGGCAGCCCTCACGACACTCATGACCCGCTTTTGTGCGGGAGAAGACAGCTGGTTGGCCCGCAGTAATAACATGTCAAAGAACCATGGTACCTCGGATATCAAGGACGGCAATAGCAAGTCACGTCGCAACAAACATATGCGCCGCATTAACAGCGATAATACTGAAGATACAACAGTCAATGCCGAATTCAAAGGCTCTAAACCCGGTCAGCGGAAAAAGCCATTCAGAAGAAGCACTCCGGGCCCATCCAGTTTGGACCGTATACTCGATTGCTCGTGTCAAATACACGGCACCCCCGACAAGCCAGCCAACCACACCAACAGGGATTGTTGGGTGTTCAAGCAGGCCGGCAAGTTAATTGCCGAAGACAAAGGTAAGGGGCCACATAGCGATGACGAGGAAGAGCCCCAGCAACCGAACACCGGAGGACAGAAGAGGTTCCCCCCACAAGTGCGGACAGTGAACATGATATATGCAACCCCCATCCCCAAGAGGGAGCGGAAGCGTGCGCTCAGGGACGTATATGCGTTGGAGCCAGTCGCCCCAAAGTTCAACCCATGGTCCTCTTGTCCGATCACCTTCGATCGCAGGGACCACCCCACTAGTATCCGTCATGGCGGATTCGCCGCACTGGTCCTAGACCCAATCATTGACAGATTTCACCTCACTCGAGTCCTTATGGATGGCGGCAGCAGCCTGAACCTGCTATATCAGGACACAGTGCGAAAATGGGTATAGACCCCTCAAGGATCAAACCCACAAAAACAACCTTTAAAGGCGTCATTCCAGGTGTAGAGGCATGTCGGTGTACTAAAGTAGGGGTACCTTAGTATCCCGAACTTGTGCACGGGCAGTTGCAGCACCCCGCGGCAAAGGCTTGCCGGGTGACCGCCAAGACCCTCCGTGGTTCCCTTGAAGACCATTCAAGGACAAAGTACTCAAACCAAGGCCCCGGCAAGAGGAGCTTGCCGGGAAGGCCAACCAAGGCCCCGGCAAGAGGAGCTTTCCGGGAAGGCCAACCAAGGCCCCGACAAGAGGAGCTTGCCGGGAAGGCCAACCCAGGCCCCGGCAAGAGGATCTTGCCGGGAAGAGACAAGACCCCGGCAAGAGGAGCTTGCCGGGAAGGCCACTCAAGGCATACCAAGAAAGCTTGCCACGACGCGCCCTGCGTCCCGGCAAGGCCCGGTGAGCAACAAGCTCCCAAACACGACAAGACGACGACCGCGGCAAGGAGCTTGCCGCGGGAAACCCCCACTTCGTGCCCGCGCTCCAGCACACCTGCTAACGTGTCGCTCTAGGACTCTCCCAAGCACACGTGGCAGGAGGCCATGCAGCTAGGGGTGCGCGGTGGCAAGCGGAGATGAAGAGAAGGCCATCGTGGCAAACGGTGGCGCTCCTAACGGTCACTTTTTGCACTGTTTAGGCAACTCAGACGTGCATTCAATGACCTTGTCCCCTGCCGTCAGAGTTAGGTAGGGTGCACTGTGTCCACGGTAGCGGTAGTTGCACCTACCGCATCCTTTTCCATTTTTACCCTTCTAGTCTATGTTGCCACCTGTCGGTGACCCCTTGAAAGTATAAAAGGAGGCCCAAGTGCAACGCAGAGGAGGTTCGGCTCATTCGAAACACCAGAAACACTCCCACGCTCAGTCTGATAGCGTCCATCGCTCCTGAGCAAAAATGCTGCGAGGCCTCAAGACCAGAACTTTCGACAGGCTGCACAAGTGCGGAAGAAACTGGATCGAGGAGCTGCCGGTGGTTCTTTGGTCGATCAGAACGATGCCAAATCGAGCTGCTGGCCAGACACCCTTCACTCTAGTCTACGGAGCGGAGGTAGTTCTCCCCACAGAACTCGTATACGGGTCACCTCGAGTGCTCGCTTATGATGAGCTTGAGCAAGAGCAGCTGCGGCAAGATGACGCGCTGCTCCTTGAGGAAGACCGTCTTCAGGCTGCTTTGTGAGCCGCTCGCTACCAGCAAGCTTTGCGTTGCTACCATAGCCGCAAAGTTAAAGCCAGAAGCTTCGAGGAAGGCGACCTTGTTCTTCGGCGTGTTCAGTCCGCCAAGAATTCCAACAAGTTGACGCCGAAGTGGGAAGGCCCTTATCGGGTGAAACAAGTCACTAGGCCCGGCGCTGTCCGCCTTGAGACCGAAGATGGCATTCCGGTGAGCAACTCCTGGAACATTGAACATCTTCGTAAGTTTTACCCGTAGGGCGCGGTTGTCGGAAGCTTTTCCGGCAACCACCTTTTGTACAAGTCTTGCCGCTGTTGCATGTAATCCTTTGTACAAAGCCGGGCGCAGACCCCGTGCACCAGTAAAGCTCATGTGCCCTGCACATCTTGTCAGTTTTTTCTTATGCTATATTCCTTTTTCGCATATGTTATCTGACACTTTGTGCAGCACAAGATCCCGGTAAGCAATAGCGAGCCCAAGGCTCCATATCATTCCTTTATTTCTCTATTTCTTTCTCAAAATAAGGAAGGTTCCCTCGCCCACAAGGTTTACCAGGGGGGAAGGAGAAGATAATGGTGTGGACCAGGCTGTTCAAGAAAGTTTCTCCTTGTCGGGAAGCAGGCGACAGAAAAGCTAAGTTGCTAAAGCTTGAGCAATCAGTTTTTTAAGTTTTTGAGTTATTTTCCTTGAACGACCGTGCTTTGTATGGAAAACCCGTGCGCGGAGGAACCAACTCGTAGCTAGTTGCGCCTTTACTTTGTTTCGAGTCCGCTCAACAACTTAAGTGAGCTGCTAGCGCCCTTACTTTGCTTCGAGTCCGCTCAGCAACTTAAGTGAGCCGCTAGCGCCCTTACTTTGTTTCGAGTCCGCTCAACAACTTAAGTGAGCTGCAACTAGTTACGACAAGGTTGCTTGTCGGTAGCGACCCCGCCAGCAGGCTGCTGAAGTTCCGCACTCGGCGCTCGCGGCAAGGGTGCCTGCACCGGCAAGTTTCCCTAGAAAGCGTAGGGCAGAGCCATACAAAGCCAAGAGTCGAGTAAAGGAAGTAACACAGCAATTTTTTTGCCTAAGATAGAGTTATATTACAAAAATAACTTGTCGCGCCTCTAATAAAGTGTTCCCATGACATGACTGGCAGCGACAAGAAAAGAAGAAAATGGACGGCCTAATCTACGCGACCGCCGTCAACCCTTTTGACCTCGTTCACCCTGTCCACAATGGGTGCGACGAGGGCCTTAAGTGCGTCAAGATCAGCGTCCGCCGGCAGCCTCTTGAGGACGTTGGTGAGGTTGAGGCCCGGATTGCGGAAGGCCACCTTCACCAACACCTTCTCCAGAACTCCGGTGCAAATCGAGCGTGACTCGTCGGCCAGCTGCTTTGGGATCCGTTCCCGGAGCTGCTGGAGAGCCGTCGCCACGCCCTTGAAGAACAGAGTGAGCTTGGCGCTGGGTTGGAGATTCTTGTCGGAGGAATACCCGAAGCCTTCCACCCCCAATTGCACCAGCTCCTCTTCGATGACTGCAGCAATGTTCACGAGGCCCTCCGTCCAGAGCTCCATAGTATCTCTGAGAAGATTCTGGGTTTCGGCGGCCCTCGCCAGTAGCGCATCGTTGGCCTTGATGTCTTTCTTCAAGTCTGCCTCCCGTTTCCTGGCGCTGTCCAACGTCTCCGTCAAGGTGGCCAGCTTCAGCTTCAGATCTGCGTTGGAATCCTTGGCGGCGCTCAGTTCCTTGCCCCTTTCGGCGAGTCGGCCCTGCAGCTCACCGTGGGCAAGGGCGTCCTTCTCGCGCTCCAGCTTGAGCGCGGCAAGCTCTTCGCCACCCACCTTAAGATCAGCCTCCAGCTGCGCCACCTTTACTTCTAATTCCTTCTTGGCGGTCTCGGCAGCCGCAGCCGCATCCTTTGCCTCTTGGAGCGACCCGCCAAGTGCGCGTTCGCGCGCGGCAAGCTCCTCCTCGTGGCTGTCGAGGTTCACTTTCCGCTGAGTCAGCTCGCCTTCTCGCGCGTACAGCTTCTCGCCGGTGAGCCGCTGCTGCTCTTCAGCCTCGGCCTTCTCAAGGAGGAAGGCCTTCCGCTCCTCAGCAAGCTGCTCCCGCTCCTCCGCCAAGGCCCGGAGAGTTTCTTGGCAAAGACCCCGGAGCTCCTCCGCACGCTTCTCTATGTCCACGCTCGCCCTCGCGACAAGCGCTTCCCGGGACTCCAACTTGACTTGGCGGGCGCGGTAGAGCGCCAGCAGCCTCCGTAGCAGCCGCTCCTCCTCAGGCTCGCCGCTGCTGCTTCCCAGCGCGTCGACGATTGACAACCCGGCGGAGGCAAGCACCTCCCCATCCAGAGCTTCTCCTTCCACTGGTGCCCTGGAGCTTGACGCCCAGGGGAGCTTGATGAAGATGCCCTCGCCAGCCTTCAGATAGGCGCCGGGCTGGGGCTCCTCGGAGCCTGGCGCAGCGGCAGCGGCGGAGGGATCGGCGGTCGGTGCAGCACCTGACGCTCCTGCGGCCTCAGGGCCGTCAGTGCGATCGCCAGATCCCCCGCCAGCTTCCTCGGCGGCAGCCTTGGCGGCCTCTTCGCCGGCGGGCACGTCAGCGCCGGCTCCTTCTTCGATGGCCGCGACATCATCAGTATTGCCGCGCGCATCCTCCTCGCCACCCGCCTCGGTCTCCATCGGATCCGCGGAGGGTGGGTCTGACGACCAGAGAAGAAGGAGAAATCAAACAAGTATCCGAGAAGAAAAATCAACAGAAGACTACAAGGAAAGTTTCGGGCAAGAAGGACTACCTGTGCTGGGATCTGCTGTCATGACCTCCACCACCGGGGGATCATTGGCGCTGTCCCTTGCCAGAGACTCCCCCTTGCCGGAGACTCCTCCCTTGCCAGAGATCGCTTCCTTGCCGGAGAACGCTCCCTTGCCGGGGAGTCCGCCCTTGGCGGCGTAGTCGAAGCAGACGACGAGTCGGAGGAGATCACCATGCCCTCCTGATGAAGCTGTTCTGCTCCTGCACAAACAAACCAGTGATCAGATGTCAACAAAGGAAAAGAGCAACCACGCACACCCAGAAGCAGAAAGTAAACCATATGCTTACGCTGGGGGCTGCGCTGGGGGCTGCTCTGTGAAGTGATGGCCGGATCCGGCAAGGTGGTCTCGGGCGCGCCTCCTGTCGTTGCAGTGGGCTCGTCCTTGATGACCACCACCTGAGCCTTAGCCCTCTTCGCCGCCCTCTGGGCCAGAGTCCTGAAAAGAAGAGCCCAGGGTGGATCAGATCCGATGCAAGACAAGATCAGCAAGTTGAAGGACTACAAGAACAAGCAAGGGAATCTTACTCTTCTTCTTCTTCCTCCTTGTCGGAGCTGAGCGCGGAGAGGTCGAAGTTCGGCCCACCCCCGGCGCGACGAGGTGGAGGGGTGGGATCCCTTGGCCGCTTGGCGGGGACTGCAGCGCCAGCCCGAGACGGCCCCGCTTCAGTTGTCGCTGCGGCGGGAGGCGCTCCCGCGGCAACCGTACTTGCCGCGGTAGAGTGCGTCGCGCGACGCTGCGGCTGTTGGCTCACTTGCCATCCTGCTACGTCGCCGGCCCTGCGGAGGCGCCTTCTTGGCTGCGCTGGGGGCTGCGCTGCGGGCCCTGCTCGCGGCAAGCTCCTCAGAGATGGCGGGCCGCTCGCACCCTCGGCGGGCTCGTTCGACTCGGTGTCAGGCGCGGCGAGCTCTTCTTCCTCTTCGGGCTGCTCCCGTTCGGCAAGACTCATCGCCAACGCCGCGTCCGCTTCCTCCACGGTGAACCCGAATTCACCCGCGGCCGCGGCTGCTGCCGCCTCTTCCGCCCTGGTGGCAATGCGCTCCATCTCTTGATCAGTGGTGTCGCGGGTGAGGAGCTTCTTCTCGTCAGCATTGACCGCCACCTCCACTAGGCTGTCGAAGAACTGCTGCATGACGTCGCCGGCGGGCTCTTGCCAAGTTGGAACGATCCCGTGCGAGTCACACAGCGGCATCATTGCGCAGATGCGGTCGCGTGAGGAGTTGTTACACAGAGGCACGACGCCTGCCGGCAACCTGAACCACTCGGGATGCTGCGGGTCGTGCTTGAATATTTCCTTAAGTATCCCGTCCAATTCTATGACAGTGAAATTGAAGTTGAGGCCTGGGCGCAACCTCATGATGTCTGCCGGGCCTCCAAATTCCCAGGCGGGTCTCCCCTTCGCCTGCAGAGGGGCGATGCGCCGGCGAAGGAAATCTGCACCGACAGCTCCTACAGTCAACCCGGCAAGCCTGAGGCGCAAGATCCGGGTGGTGGCGATCTTCAACTTGTCATCGTCCGCGGACAGAGCGCTCCAATCATTGCCTCGCACTGCTGGGGCTTGGCGCAGGGCGGTGAACGGCTGCGGGTTCTCCTCTACAACCTAGCACCAGTTTGCTCTCCACTCATCCCACTTGCTGCGGAGCTCCCCCTCCAGATAGGTCTCCTTCTTGCCGGCTCGCGAGATCCAGGCGATCCCCCCGGCAAGGGTTTCCCCTCTCTCGACACGAGGCATGAAGAAATGGCGGAAGAGAGCTACGTTGGGGTGGACTCCGACAAAGTTTTCGCATAGATGGGCGAAAACTGCCATGGTCAAGACGGCGTTGGGGGTAAAATCAAGGAGGTGGAGCCCGTAGGTGTTCATGATATCACAGAAGAAATCAGAGAATGGCGGGCAGAGCCCGCAGTAGAAGAACACGGCAAAGAAAGGGTACCCGCCAACTGGAGCTTCTTGCGAGGTGATGGCGGAGAGTACCTTTGTGCGCGGATGCGCCCGTGTCTCCGTCGACCAGAAGAGATAGTACCACTCCCTCAGATCCTTTGCGGAGAGCTCGGGGAGGAAGGTGGCCCGCTCTTTCCGCAGCGCCTCAAGCCGCTGCGCTTCGGTCGACTTCACAGCTTTCGCGGCCTTCCCCTTTCCGGGCTTCGGAGCCATGGCGGAGGCGGTGGGGGAGATCGACGGCGCTGGTAGTGGCGGCGGCGACGGGAGCGGAGCGCTGCTCTCTTTCGACTTTGGAAGCGGAGGAGGGCGGCGGAGGTTTCTGAGATTGCAGCAGCGAATGGCGAAGATAGGGGAAATACCCCTGTTTCCCCTGCTTATAAGGAGGAGGGGGCGGACGTTGCGCTCTTTCCGAATAAAGAACCACCCACGATCTCCCCCACGACGCCGTGATTGACGCGTGCCGTTGCGGGGGGTGCGGTGGATACGGAGCGAGATTTGGTGTGGACCCAGGCCGCGCGTGCCCGTGCACTGTTTTGGGCCTGGCCCAACAGCGCTCGGCACCGTGTATGGCCCAGGCCCGGGGGCTCCTGTCGGTGTACTAAAGTAGGGGTACCTTAGTATCCCGAACTTGTGCACGGGCAGTTGCAGCACCCCGTGGCAAAGGCTTGCCGGGTGACCGCCAAGACCCTCCGTGGTTCCCTTGAAGACCATTCAAGGACAAAGTACTCAAACCAAGGCCCCGCAAGAGGAGCTTGCCGGAAGGCCAACCAAGGCCCCGGCAAGAGGAGCTTGCCGGGAAGGCCAACCAAGGCCCCGGCAAGAGGAGCTTGCCGGGAAGGCCAACCCAGGCCCCGGCAAGAGGATCTTGCCGGGAAGAGACAAGACCCCGGCAAGAGGAGCTTGCCGGGAAGGCCACTCAAGGCATACCAAGAAAGCTTGCCGCGATGCGCCCTGCGTCCCGGCAAGGCCCGGTGAGCAACAAGCTCCCAAACACGACAAGACGACGACCGCGGCAAGGAGCTTGCCGCGGGAAACCCCCACTTCGTGCCCGCGCTCCAGCACACCTGCTAACGTGTCGCTCTAGGACTCTCCCAAGCACACGTGGCAGGAGGCCGTGCAGCTAGGGGTGCGCGGTGGCAAGCGGAGATGAAGAGAAGGCCATCGTGGCAAACGGTGGCGCTCCTAACGGTCACTTTTTGCACTGTTTAGGCAACTCAGACATGCATTCAATGACCTTGTCCCTTGCCGTCAGAGTTAGGTAGGGTGCACTGTGTCCACAGTAGAGGTAGTTGCACCTACCGCATCCTTTTCCATTTTTACCCTTCTAGTCTATGTTGCCACCTGTCGGTGACCCCTTGAAAGTATAAAAGGAGGCCCAAGTGCAACGTAGAGGAGGTTCGGCTCATTCGAAACACCAGAAACACTCCCACGCTCAGTCTGATAGCGTCCATCGCTCCTGAGAAAAAATTCAATACACACAAACAAGCAGCAGTAGGGTTTTACGCATCCGTGCGGCCCAAAGCTGGGTAAAACTGCTTGCGTGTACTGCCTCGATCCGCTCTTTGTTCAACCTCTGCCCTCACCGAATCGAAAGGGGCTCGGTCCGCCGATCCCCATAGGTGTCCGTGGATCAGTTTCCCCGACAAGGCCCATTGCACAGGCTCAATTACACTGGAAGTAGTCTGCGGATCCTCGGATAACTTCCGAAGCGAAGAATTAATCTTCGATATAGCCCCGTTTCGTAGTGGTTATCATGCACTGCTCGGGCGAATCGCATTTGCGAGATTCAATGCGGTACCGCATTATGCATACCTCAAGCTCAAGATGCCAGGACCTCGTGGGGTTATTACAGTTAATGGAAACACAGAGCGCTCTCTCCGAACGGAGGAGCACACTGCGGCCCTCGCAGCAGAAGCGCAAAGCAGCCTCTCAAGGCAATCCACCCGTTCGGTGTTTCAAGACCCGGACACCTTCAAGCGCGCTCAGAGTAATTGGCAACTAGACCTCCTGGCACGATCTGAGCTCGCGTAGCAATGCGGCCCCCACCCCACTCCCAGCCAAGCGGTGAAATCCGTGCCACACGTACATAATTACGCATTAAAAATACCATGGGCACAGGTGGGGAGGGGGGCACAACTACGGCACGCCCCAAGAGGCGGCCTAAACCGCACTAGGGGCTTCCCGCTTTTTATTTTTCTCTTTCAGGACTTTAATCTCTGGAAACCTTGTCCGGCAGCATGATTGCCGAACACATGATGCAGCAACCAAGAGAGGTAGAAAGCTATGTCACACCACGGAACTCCCAGGTGGATCAAGATAACGAGTGAAATATTTGCTTTAATACTATTCCTTAGCTTGCCCTTGGAAGGGACATAGTCCTACTTTTTGCTTATCGCACTATCTGTATCATTCTGCTTTAACGCACCTCTTTGAATAAACAACACATAACATTATGACTATTATTGCATTCTTGTTATATATATGTGTGTGTTCATTAATGACACCTTGCAACCATACACTTTGGCACGGCCAACACACTAGGGGCTTAAGTACCCCACAATATGGTGTGAGAAGTCCGAACACTTTCACAAGTGCGGCACCCCGAACTTATAGCACTATATGCATCAGCTCTGAATCATGTCTTTGGTCAAATGTTGGGTTTGCCCGACTCCTATGTTTTGGTACCTTACATTCCGCTCTATCGGCTAAGGTAGCGCTAAGAGAACTACTCCGATTGTGCCCCGGTTCTGCTGGGCTAAGCACCTCAGTAGAGAAAGCTAAAACTGACTATCATGATAAGGCGAGAGACTGGTCGCTGTTCGGCGAGGTTTCGAGTCCCTAAAGACTTATGTCGCTTAGAGCGAGGAGCCGGTCCTAACCGGCTTAAAGGCGTGTATCGCGCCCCAAATTCGGCCTTCCGAATACCAGGGGCTTCGCCGAAATTTAAAATTATAGAATTCTATGGCTAAGTGAGAGTGATAAAGCATTATTAGTCCGGTTGCCTTGTTCGCTGTGCTGAGCACCTCCCTCGAAGGACCCAAACATGGGAACAAGAGTGCTCAGGTTTATCCCGAACACCCTAGCACTCTCGGCATGGGGCAGAAGCCGAGGACTAGCCATCTCTCAGATTGGATAAACAGCCAAACAGAAGGTAATATTTTAAATTCAAACAAGCGTTGCATAGCGCATATGAAACAAGTTTTCATCATACAGGATCACACGAGCAAGTTTACTCAAATATTACTTCCTTTGAACATTCGTCCTCTACAGGATGGGCACCCTTCAGGACACCCTCATAATAAATTTCGGGGGTGCGATGCTCCTTACCCTGCGGCGGTCCATCCTTGATCAGCTTCATGGCGTCCAGCTTGGCCCATTGCACCTTCACGCGGGCAAAAGCCCGGCGTGCACCTTCGATGCAGATAGATCGCTTGACGACCTCCAGCCGTGGGCAGGCGTCCACAAGCCGCCTCACCAGGCCGAAGTAGCTGTTCGGAAGGGCGTCGCCAGGCCACAGCCGGACTATAAAGCCCTTCATGGCCTTTTCGACCGCCTTGTGTAGCTCGACCAGCTGCTTTAGCTGGTCGCTCATAGGCACCGGGTGTTCGATCCCAGTATATTGGGCCCAGAACAACTTCTATGTTGAGCTTCCCTCCTCGGCTTGGTAAAAAGTTGCGGCATCCGACACGCTGCGGGGCAAATATGCGAATGCTCCTGGAGAGCTCCGGATTCGGGTAAGTAACAGGTAATTTACTTTCACATGCTTGCTTTGCATATAGAATGCCTTACCCGCCGCTATCTTCCTCATCGCATCAATCTCCTGGAGGTCCTTTTGTGCTTCGGCATTGGCCCTGTTTGCACTTTCACGGGCGGCAGCAAGCTCGGACTCTCGCATCTTCGAGTCACGCTCCAACGCCTCATGCTTCGACATGAGAGCCTGGAGCTCTTGCTGCACCTCGCCCACCCGTGCTTGTTGCCTTTCCCGCTCAGTCCGCTCCTTGGCCACTTTGTCTTCGGCCTCGGTTAGCTCTTGCTTCAGGGTCGCCCCCCTCGGTCGTGGCCCCTGGCAAATATACGATGATCCTGTCATTTTGCAATCACGTCTTCTTTTATATATACATAGACAGGGTATTACTTACCCTTGTTCTCCTCGAGCTGCCTCTTGGCAAGGCCGAGCTCTTTCTCGGACCCCTAGAGGTCCTGCTTCAGTGTGGCGACCTTCGTAGTCAGTGCGGCTGAGGCCAGCAGCGAAGCCTGCATACGCATACAGACATAATTATGTTAGACTCCTGCGGTATTATTTGATCCTCTATTCGGCTTTTCTTTTCTGAACACCGAACAGAGCATCAGGGGCTACTGTCTATGCGGTAATATTTTTCCTATATTTCAAACACTTACCTCAAAGCCTGTTAGAAGGCTGGCACAGGCTTCAGTTGATCCGCTCTTGGCGGACTAAACCTTCTGGACCACCGCACTCATAATAGTGCGGTGCTCCTCATCGATGGAAGCGTTGCGAAGCGCTCCCAATAGATTGTCCGGTACCTCTGGATGGACAGAGGTCACCGGCACAGGCGTCTTGCCCCTCTTGGAAGGAGGCCGCCTGCCTGAATCCGGAACCACTGGAGGTTCCGGCGTGGTGTTCGGCTGAGGGCCAAAATCGAAGCCCTCGGGGGCCTTGTCCCCTCTGCTCCCGGAGTCCGGAAGGTCGCCTTGAGGTGCCTCCGGGACTGTCTCCCCTCGACCCGGTGCCTCTTGAGACAATACCTTGGTGTCATCTGCAGGGCAAGGAGAGGTGGCGGTCGGAAGTGGATCGCTATCCATATCCGACGAGCCCAGGGAGCCGTCCGACGATACATCGATACTAGCTCGTGGCGGCCTGCATAATCATATTCGGCATTAGGGGAAGCAGTGCGACAAAGGAATGCTATGAGTTACTCTGGTATCCAAATACTTACGAATTTGCCAGGGGCTTGGCCCTGAGCAGCCACTCGTCTTCGCCTTCGGCGGCGGTGGTGGAACTGTCCAGAATGAGAGTCCTTCCCTTCTTGGACTCTTCGGCCTCCCCAGTTGGGGCGGCCTTCCTTTTCTTGTCTCCCCCAACTGGAGGGGGAGCATCTTCTTCTTCCTCCTCGTCTTCGGGGGAGGAGTGTGCCGCAGAGTTATCGGACGATGAATCTGATGACGCCTGGTGTCGGGAACTCTTTCGGGTTCCCTTGGCCTTCTTGATCTTCTCCGGCACCTTGTAAGGGGCCGGAGTCAGCATCTTCGTCAGGAGAGCGTCCGCTGGGCCTTCGGGCAAAGGAGCCGGACAGTCGATCTGTCCAGCCGTCTCCTGCCAGTCCTATCAAAGGTACGGGAGTTTAGATCCTGCATAGAGTAAAACTATGAGAAACAAGTATCCTGTGAGAGGTAAAACAACTTACCGCACTGGCTTGGCGCTTCGCGCAGAATCCGTGATCCTCGGTAGTGGGAGGGGGAACCTCAGCACCCTTGAATAGCACCTTCCAGGCATCCTCATGAGTTGTGTCGAAGAACCTATTCAGAGTTCGGTGCTAGGTCGGGTCGAACTCCCACAAGTTGAAAGCCCGTTGTTAGCACGGGAGGATCCGGCGGATGAGCATGACCTGGACTACGTTAACGAGTTTAAGCTTCTTGTTCACCATGTTTTGAATACATGTTTGGAGTCCGGTCAGCTCTCCCGAACTACCCCGGGACAGGCCCTTCTCTTTCCAGGAGGTGAGCCGCGTGGGGATGCCAGATCGGAACTCGGGGGCCACTGCCCATTTAGGGTCACGCAGCTTGGTGATGTAGAACCACCCCGATTGCCACCCCTTTACGGTCTCCACGAAGGAGCCCTCGAGCCATGTGACGTTGGGCATCTTGCCCACCATGGCGCCTCCGCACTTTGCCTGGCGGCCGCTCACTACCTTCGGCTTGACATTGAAGGTCTTCATCCATAAGCCGAAGTGGGGCTTGATGCAGAGGAAGGCCTCGCACACGACGATAAACGCCGAGATGTTGAGGATGAAGTTTGGGGCCAGATCATGGAAATCCAGGCCGTAGTAGAACATGAGCCCTCAGACGAATGGGTGGAGAGGGAATCCCAGCCCGTGGAGGAAATGGGTAAGGAACACTACCCTCTCATGGGGCCTGGGGGTGGGAATGAGTTTCCCATCATCTGGGAGCCAGTGCGCGTTGTCATCGGGCAGGTATCCGGCTCTCCTCAGCTTCTTGATGTGTCCCTCCGTGACGGAGGAGACCATCCACCTGCCTCCCACTCCGGACATGGTTGGAGAAGGTCGAGGTGGGAAATGTGGACTTGGGCGCTGGAGCTCGAGTGTGCGAAAATGGATGAGCAAGGGAGGAAGAAGGCGTGGATGAAAAGGTGAATCCTTATCACTTTATATGGGCAGACGAAACTATGTGTCCCCACTAGCTTGGTAAAACTCGCTTATCCCCCAAGCGCTGTAATTGATGGTGCGGTTGGGTTACCCACGCCCGTATTGATGAGAATCCCGTGATAAGAGGACACGATCTCTGCTTTGACAAGACGTGTCAAAAAACTGCCTCGTGTTATGTGCAGGGCTAGTCAAAGGAAACAGTTCGAATAATCACCGGGCCATGACATAATGTCGTGTTGCCAAAACAAGTCAGCAAATTAGATTTGTGGAAATATTATTCTCTCTACGGTGGAATGTGGAACTTATTTTGCAGAGTCGGACACTATCCTTGTATTCAAATTCTTCCATGATGTATTCGGAGGAGGAACCCGCCTTGAAATGCCGAAGACAATACTGCGTGCCGGACTCATCGTCATTGAAAGCCTGGTTCAGGGGCTATTGAGGGAGTCCTAGATTAGGGGGTCTCCGGACAGCCGGACTATATCCTTTGGCCGGACTGCTGGACTATGAAGATACAAGATTGAAGACTTCGTCCCGTGTCCGGATGGGACTCTCCTTGGCGTGGAAGGCAAGCTAGGAAATACAGATATGTATATCTCCTCCTTTGTAACTGACCTTGTGTAACCCTAACCCTCTCTGGTGTCTATATAAACCGGAGGGTTTTAGTCCGTAGGACACGACAACAATAACATACAATCATACCATAGGCTAGCTTCTAGGGTTTAGCCTCTCTGATATCGTGGTAGATCCACTCTTGTACTACCCATATCATCAATATTAATCAAGCAGAACGTAGGGTTTTACCTCCATCAAGAGGGCCCGAACCTGGGTAAAACTTCGTGTCCCCTGCCTCCTGTTACCATCCGCCTAGACGCACAGTTCGGGACCCCCTACCCGAGATCCGCCGGCTTTGACACCAACAAGGGGCAATGCTACTATCCTTTTACCACACGTGTGCTTCAAAGTAGCACCATGATCTTCATGATAGAGAGTCTCCTATGTTGTCACTTTCATATACTAGTGGGAATCTTTCATTATACAACTTGGCTTGTATATTCCAATGATGGGCTTCCACAAAATGCCCTAGGTCTTCGTGAGCAAGCAAGTTGGATGCACACCCACTTAGTTTCTTTTGTTGAGCTTTCATACATTTATAGCTCTAGTGCAACCGTTGCATGGCAATCCCTACTCACTCACATTGATATCTATTAATAGGCATCTCCATAGCCCGTTGATACGCCTAGTTGATATGAGACTATCTTCTCCTTTTTGTCTTCTCCACATAACCCCCTCATTATATTCTATTCCACCCATAGTGCTATATCCATGGCTCGCGCTCATGTATTGCGTGAAAGTTTATAGGTTTGAGATTACTAAAGTATGAAACAATTGCTTGTCTTGTCATCGGGGTTGTGCATGATGAGAGCATTCTTGTGCGACAAAAATGGAGCATGTCTAAACCATATGATTTTGTAGGGATGAACTTTCTTTGGCCATGTTATTTTGAGAAGACATAATTGCTTAGTTAGTATGCTTGAAGTATTATTATTTTTATGTCAATATGAACTTTTATCTTGAATCTTTCGGATCTGAATATTCATGCCACAATTAAGAAGAATTACATTGAAATTATGCCAAGTAGCACTCCGCATCAAAAATTCTGTTTTTAACATTTACCTACTCGAGGACGAGCAGGAATTAAGCTTGGGGATGCTGATACGTCTCCAACGTATCTATAATTTTTGATTGCTCCATGCTATATTATCTTCTGTTTTGGATGTTTATGGGCTTTATTATACACTTTTATATTATTTTTGGGACTAACCTATTAACCCAGAGCCCAGTGCCAGTTTCTGTTTTTTTTTGCCTATTTTAGGGTTTTGAAGAAAAGGAAAATCAAACAGAGTCCAATTGACCTGAAACTTCACAGAACTCATTTTTGGAAGGAAAGCATCCCGGGAGACTTGGAGGCTACGTCAAGGAAGCTTCGAGGAGGCCACGAGGTAGAGGGGCGCGCCCTCCACCCTCATGGGCCCCTTGTGGCCCCCCTATTGTACTTCTTCCGCCTATATATCTCCATATACCCTAAAACTACCGGGGAGCACATAGATCGGGAGTTCCGCCGCCAGAAGCCTCCGTAGCCACCGAAAACCAATCTAGACCCGTTCCGACACCCTGTCGGAGGGGGAATCTCTCTCCGGTGGCCATCTTCATCATCCCGGTGCTCTCCATGACGAGGAGGGAGTAGTTCTCCCTTAGGGCTGAGGTTATGTACTAGTAGCTATGTGTTTGATCTCTCTCTCTCTCTCTCTCTCTCTCTCTCTCTCGTGTTCTTGAGGTGATACGATCTTGATGTACCGCGAGCTTTGCTATTATATTTGGATCCTATGATGTTTCTTCCCCCCTCTACTCTCTTGTAATGAATTGAGTTTCCCCTTTGAAGTTATATTATCAGATTGAGTCTTTAAAGATTTGAGAACACTTGATGTATGTCTTGCCATGCGTATCTGTGGTGACAATGGGATATCACGTGATTCACTTGATGTATGTTTTGGTGATCAACTTGCGGGTTCCACCCATGAACCTATGCATAGGGGTTGGCACGCGTTTTCATCGTGATTCTCTAGTAGAAACTTTGGGGCACTCTTTGAGGTTCTATGTGTTGGTTGAATAGATGAATCTGAGATTGTGTGATGCATATCGTATAATCATACCCACGGATACTTGAGGTGACATTGGAGTATCTAGGTGACATTAGGGTTTTGGTTGATTTGTGTCTTAAGGTGTTATTCTAGTATGAACTCTAGGGATGTTTGTGACACTTATAGGAATAGCCCAATGGATTGATTGTAAAGAATAACTTTGAGGTGGTTTCGTACCCTACCATAATCTCTTCGTTCGTTCTCTGCTATTAGTGACTTTGGAGTGACTCTTTGTTGCATGTTGAGGGATAGTTATGTGATCCAATTATGTTATTATTGTTGAGAAGACTTGCACTAGTGAAAGTATGAACCCTAGGCCTTGTTTCCTAGCATTGCAATACGGCTTGTGCTCACTTTTATCATTCGTTACCTTGCTGTTTTTATATTTCCAGATTACAAAAACCATTATGTACTATCCATATTGCACTTGTATCACCATCTCTTCGCCGAACTAGTGCACATATACAATTTACCATTGTATTGGGTGTGTTGGGGACACAAGAGACTCTTTGTTATTTGGTTGCAGGGTTGCTTGAGAGAGACCATCTTCATCCTACGCCTCCTACGGATTGATAAACCTTAGGTCATCCACTTGAGGGAAATTTGCTACTGTCCTACAAACCTCTGCACTTGGAGGCCCAACAACGTCTACAAGAAGAAGATTGATTAGTAGACATCATGGTGGTGCTGCATGAAACGCTCCATGAAATCCATACGAAAAAACTAGATGGGGTTGTTTTCAAAGTGGATTTCGAAAAAGCGTACAACAAAGTCAAATGGCCATTCCTCCAACAAGCGTTGAGGATGAAAGGTTTTGATCAAGCCTGGAGACAACAGGTAGAATCTTTCACGCAAAAAGGAAGTGTTGGAACTAAAGTGAATGATGATATAGGTCGCTATTTCCAAACACATAGTGCTTGAGACAAGCAGATCCAGTGTCACCTATTCTGTTCAGCATTGTAGTCGACATGTTGACGATTCTAATAGGGAGGGCTAAGGATGCTGGCCAAGTAGGTAGTTTGGTACCTCATCTGGTTGATGGAGGTGTATCTTTCCTACAGTACGCAGATGATACAATCATCTTTATGGAGCATGACTTGGCAAAAGAGAGAAACATGAAGCTGGTGTTATGCTTATTTGAACATTTGACCGGACTAGAAATGAATTTTCACAAGAGCAAATTGTTCTATTTTGGAAGAGCCAATGAGGAACAAGAGGCGTATAAGCAATTGTTCGGTTGTGAATTGGGGGCTTTACCTTTCACCTATTTAGGTATATCCATTCATCATCGTAAGCTAATAAATAGAGAATGGAAGTGCATTGAGGATCGATTTGAGAAGAAATTGGGCTGCTAGAAGGGAAAATTGATGTCGTATGGAGGCCATTTAATTCTCATTAATTCGGTTCCCACAATTATGCCCATGTTTCTTTTGTCTTTTTTCGAGGTACCAGTAGGAGTTCGGAAAAGACTTGATTTCTATCGATCCCGTTTCTTCTGGCAAAGTGATGAGCTGAAGAGGAAGTATAGACTAGCTAAATGGGACATTATTTGTCGACCGAAGGACCAAGGGGGTCTAGGTATCGAAAATCTTGAGGTGAAGTACAAATGTCTTCTTAGCAAATGGTTGTCTAAGCTTTCTCGAGAGACCGAGGCCACTTAGGCACAGATTCTGCGTAATAAGTACCTTCAATCCAAAACTTTATCCTAGGTGACAGTGAGGCCAATGGATTCGCCTGTCTAGAAAGGACTGATGAGATTTAAATCGGTCTTTCTTAATCGGACCAAGTTTGTTGTCGATAACGGTACTTCTACAAGATTCTGGGAGGATACCTGGCTAGGGGACACGCCTCTCGCGCTTCAGTATCCTTCTCTCTATAGTATTGTTCAATGGAGAGATGCAACCGTTGAGTCAGTATGTCAGTCCACGCCTCTAAATATTAGCTTTAGGAGAGCGTTAGCTGGTAACCATTGGGAAGCTTGGCTCCATCTTGTGAGAAGATTGATGGATGTTCAACTTTCTCAATGTCCGGATCAGTTGTGTTGGAAGCTTACTAGGAATGGAGACTTTATGGTTAAATCCATGTATTTGGATGTTATTAATTCTAGTTCTATTCCTACTTCGAAACATGTTTGGCATGTCAAAGTTCCCTTGAGAGTTAAAGTGTTTATGTGGTTTGTACACAAACAAGTCATTTTAACTAAGGATAACTTGATTAAACGCAACTAGATTGGATCCTCTCGATGTAGCTTTTGTGATATGGATGAAACAATCAAACACCTCTTTCTCGATTGTCCTTTGGAAAATATTATTTGGCAATTAGTTAACATAGCCTTCAATATTACTCCTCCGAATAATATTAACACGTTATTTGGGATGTGGTTGGATGGGATTGAGTTCCAAATGGCAAGACACATTCGTGTAGGAGTATGTGCTTTATAATGGGCTCTCTGGAATTGCAGAAATGATTTGGTCTTTAACAGAACAACAAATACTCACTTTTTGCAGGTTATCTTTCGAGCCACTGTGTTGATCCGTATGTGGTCGTTACTCACTCAGACGAAGGCCAGGGAGCGTTTGGTTATTGGATCTATCCGATGGGAGATGGTAGCATGGGATATTTTCAACCGGTTTGGATGGCAGTCATGTAATAGGATAGACAATTAGTTTTCCTATCTCTCTTTGTAAGTGCATCTAGTGCCACCCCTAGTTGGTTTTGGAGTATTGACGACAAACCTGGTTGAGGGACTAATGTGTTTGTGAGAATTGCAAGATAACACAGGTAGAAGTCCCTCATTGATTCGGTTTTCCTACCAGAGATGACCCCTAAAAATGTATGAAGACATTGAAGTCAAAGGTGGTATGTGAAGACATTCACATTGAATACTATGACAAGAGAAGACATCACATGAAGACTATGGAGCGCGAAAACTTAATTGTTTCGTCATTCTTTTTCTTCTTTGTTGAGTCATAGGAACCACTGTACTATTAAGAGGGGTCCAAGTAAACCAGTCAGAATGACTGAAGTGATGCTTAACCAAAATCCTATGTCTTCGAGTGAAGACAATGAGAGCAAATCTTATCCACAGCTGGATAAGTCAGCTTTGCTTGTAGCTCAAGTAAAGTTGCCGTGTGTGTTTGAAATCTGACTGTTGGAACACGTGTCAGTTCCTTAGTGACCCAGGGTCATTTCGGACAAATCAGGTCGGGTTGCCTAGTGGCTATAAATAGCCCACCCCCTACACCATAAATTGGTTGGCTGCTTAGAGTTAGTGCATGGCTTTTGTCGTTTGAGAGCAACCCACCTCGAAGCCTTTGAGAGATAAATCCTTGCGAGGACAAAGCCCTAAACACCCAGACCCAAAGAGTGTTAGGCATCACTTAAGTATTCTTGTTTGTGTGATCTGAAGACTTATTACACTTGAGGATTGTGAATCCTCCAGCTGGTTAGGTGTCGTGTTCTGAGCATCCAAGAGTCATTGTGGATCGCCGGTGAATGAAGTCTGTGAAGGTTTGGAAGTCTACCTTGAAGACTTACCAGAGTAATTGGGTGAGCACTGGGTGTCCTTAGCTCAAGGGGAATAAGGTGAAGACACGGTCTTCTGAGTTGAATCTCAACCTCCCTAACCAGACGTACAGTTGTAACAGCAACTGGAACTGGTCCAACAAATCATTGTCTTCAACGAGCCACTGGTTCTATCCTTCCCATCTATTTATTTGCAGATTGGTCCTTGTGAAGTCATTGCATGTTTGCATTATCTATTTGTCTTCACTGTGTGACTGCTTGTTCTGATTGGCTTCATACTATCTTCCATCCTGATCTATACTGCCTAGCTGCTATTAGTCTTTGTGCTTTCATTTCATTGAATACTTGACTATGGCTTGCTTAGTGTAGTCTACCTTCCGCTGCATGGTAATAGGTTTATTTCTATCGTTTGTCTTTGAAACTTCCATGTTTTGAAGACTTTCATAAAAATCGCCTATTCACCCCCCTCTAGTCGATCACTAGCACTTTCAATTGGTATCAGAGCAAGGTACTCCCTTATTCTGTGTGATTCAGTTTAACCACCTGGAGTTTTAGCTATGTCGACTGTAGGGATAATCAAAGTCTCCACTTCGTGCCCAATCTTCGATGGAACTGAATATCCCTACTGGAAGAATAAGATGCGCATGCATCTGGAAGCCATTGATGTTGACCTCTGGTATGTCGTCAAGAATGGCATCCCCAAGGCTGGTGAAGGTGTCACCGCTGCTGATGTCAAGAAGTTCGTTCAACTGGATTCCACTGCCAAGAACATCATCTGTGGTCATCTGACCAAAGGACAGTATGGCCGTGTGAGTGCTCTGGAAACATCCAAGCTAGTCTGGGACTAGCTCTCCAAGGTCAACAAAGGCGTCTCAACCCAGAGAGATCAAAGAATCAGTGTCCTTCGTAACCTCTTCAACCGCTTCAAGAGAAACGACAATGAGAATGTTCAGCTCACGTTTGATCGACTCACTGACATCATAAATGAGCTTCAAGCCCTCGGCGCTACTGAGATCACCAAGCATGAAGTCGTCAAGACACTCCTGAGATCACTTGACAACTCATTTGACACCCTAGCCCTGATGATTCAAGAACGCCCTGACTTCAAGACACTCCATCCATCTGACATACTTGAAAGGCTCAATACACATGAGTTTTAGCTTTCTGAGAAAAGAGACATCTACGGTCCCAACTATGGGCGAACTCCTGCTTTGAAGGCAAAAGTTGTTTCCTCATCTGAAGAAGAATCTGATTGCAGTTCTGATGATCCTGTAAACATTGGAAAGGATCTTGCTATGCTTGTGAAGAAGTTCCAGAAATTCACCAAGAAGAAAGGCTTCAGAAAGTCCTCACGATCCAGCTCAAGGAATGATGAAGCTTCTGCTCATGACTACAAGAAGAGAACATGCCACAAGTGCAAGAAACCTGGTCACTACATCTCTGAGTGTCCACAGTGGGACAATGAGAATAACAACAACAACAAGAAGAAGAGCAAGGAATATGATTCTGACGACAAGAAGAAGAAGAAATACTCAAAGTCTTCTTCCAAGTCTTCATCAAAGTCTTCATCACACAAGAAGAGCTCATCTGGCAAGGCTCATGCGTTTGTTGGCAAGGAAATGGATTCAGAGGAGGAGTCTGCTTCTGAGGAGGCGGAGGTGGAGTCTGAGGAGGAGTCCGATTCTGGCGTTGCAAGTCTGGCTACAGCCTACGTTGCCAAGTCCATCTTCAACATTGAAGACAATGACTTCATCACCGACGCCGATGCTAATGACAAGGACAACTCCGCTCCCACCTACTGCTTCATGGCACGCGGTGCCAAGGTAAACTCACGCACTACTCACTATCAAACATCCAATGAAGATGACTCTGATTGTGGTTCCAAACCCAGCTACAAAACACTTGCTAAAATTGCAACTGAACAATAGAAAGCTATGGAACATATTCAAAAACTATTAGACAAAAGCGATGACCTGTTAGACGCTGAAATGACTCGATCTCAGTCCTTAATTGAAGACATAAAAAATCTTCATGTTAAGTATGAGGAACTTGAAAGTCGTCATGAAACGCTCTCAACAACTCATGAAAAGCTTTCCTATGATTATCTTCAAAGGAAGCAAGATCTTGAGAAATTGAGAGCGGCTCATGAAGATCTTCAAAAGGAAAACGAGTCACTTCGCGCCAAATAGATCAGTTCCGCTCAGGAAGGATTTGAACCACCATGTCTTAAATGCATTTAGCATGACAATGCTACTTCTGTTGCTGGATGTTTTACTGCTGCTATTGTTGCAATATCTTTAACTGTTGATGTGGTAACTAACCCCTCTGCTGAGGATGCCACTGCTATTGCTGATGAAAATGCTAGGTTGAAGACATTGCTTGAAACAGGGATGTACAAAAGTCTCAAAGGGCATCAGACACTATGTGATGTCCTCAAAAGGTAGATCCTGAACCGAAACCCTAGGAAAGAGGGTGTTGGGTTCGAAAGGAAAATGAATGCTGATGGCTCTTACTGGAAACCTGAGCAGTACCCCAAAACCACATGGGTTGCTGCAAAGGAACCTTCAGTGGATCCATCCACCCTATCTCGCCTCACTTGTGCTAATCCCATTGTTATTGATGAATCCTTTGATGCAAACTATAAACTGTTTAAGAATCAGAATGGTGAAGTGTTCGCCAGGTATATTGGTACTAACTGCAGGAATGGGCCACCTATGAAGAATGTCTGGGTGACGAAAAAGTGTCTGGAAAATCTTCCTATGTATGTCGTCATGACACCACAAGTGAAGAAGACAAACCCCAGACCACGGGCTTCATATGGTCCAAAGGCTTCATACAGATAGAGGACTCACCTGAGTCGCACTAACGCAAATGTTTTGCAGGGAAACCATACTCAGGCCTATGAATATGAGCATGTTTCATCAAACTGCCATGTTCATAAGACCAAGAACTACTCTACTTATTCTTATGAGTACTATTGTCCACCTGCAAGACTATTTGCTAGGGCTCCAAAGCCAAAGTTCTCAGATGCTGCACTTAGACTCATTGCTTCGAAGCCACCCTTGAAGATGTGGGTGGCTAAGAAAGCTTAACTCTTTTTTGCAGGGAAGGGTCTCCAACCGAAAATCAAATGCGTCTGAAGCTATTGCTGGGGACCTTAAACATCTTGTAGGGCGCAAGATCAAATGCCCAAATGGTCTTATTATGTATTTTGTTCCCGAGTCGCTTGCTACTTGCCCAATCAGTCCTAACCTCGACCTAAGATTTCATAATCCACTTGCTCGTCAAATGTTTATGCTTCATAATTCTCTTCATGAAGCCTATCCCCCTAACTACACTGTAGGGTATGACACCAGCTGCTTCAGAATGGATTATTGATAGTGGATGTACTAATCACATGACTGGCAAGCGAAGTCTTCTCATGGACTCAACCTTACGTCCATCTGACAAGAGTCACATCACATTTGCTGATACTGGTAAAAGCAAGGTATTGGGTCTAGGTAGAGTTGCAATCTCAAGGGATCAACACATGGATAAAGTGATACTTGTTGAATCCCTTGGTTTCAACTTAATGTCTGTCTCAATGCTTTGCAATTTAAACATGATTGTGATGTTTGGAAAATATCGTTGCCTTGTTCTAATGGAATCTGACAAGTCTCTAGTCTTTGAGGGGTATGGGAAAGATGACTTGTACATGGTAGATTTCTCAGCAGGACCACAGCTTGCCGTATGTCTTCTTGCGAAAGCTTCAGAATGCTGGCTCTGGCATCGAAGGCTAGGGCATGCTGGCATAGGAATTTGCACACTCTTGCAAAGAAGAAGCATATCATTGGCATTGAGGGCGTCAAGTTCAAGAAGGATCACTTATGCGGTGCCTGCGAAGCTGGAAAGATGACGAGGGCCAAGCATCCATCAAAGACAATCATGACAATGACTCAACCCTTCGAACTGCTACACATGGACCTCTTCGGTCCCACTCACTACTCAACTCTTACTACTACTGCTTGTCTCTATGGCTTCGTCATTGTTGATGATTATTCAAGATATACATGGGTGCATATAATCCTCTACAAGACTGAAGTGCAGGATGTCTTCAGACGCTTCCCCAATTGAGCCATGAATAACTATGGCGTCAAGATCAAGCACATCAGAAGTGACAATGGCACTGAATTCAAGAACACCAGCCTCGACACTTATCTTGATACTTTGGGCATCACTCATGAGTTCTCAGCTCCGTACACGCCGCAGCAGAATGGCATCATGGAACGCAAGAACAGAACACTCATTGAGATGGCCCGAACGATGCTCGATGAATACAAGACTCCAAGAAAGTTCTGGCCTGAAGCCATTGATACCGCATGCCATATCATCAACCGTGTTTATCTTCACAAGCTTTTGAACAAAACATCCTATGAGCTCCTCACAGGTAAGAAGCCAAATGTCAGTTACTTCAGAGTATTTGGTGCCAGGTGCTGGATCAAGGATCCACATCACACTTCAAAATTTGCATAGAAAGCACATGAAGGTTTTATGCTAGGATACGGAAAGGATTCACACTCCTACAGAGTATTCAACCTCTTTCACTATAAAGTGGTTGAAACTGCGGATGTGCAGTTTGATGAGACTAACGGCTCGCAAAGAGAGCACCTGCCAAATGTGCTAGATGAAGTTCCATCCAGTGAATCCATCAAGCTTATGGGAACTGGAGAAATCATACCATCTGAAGCACAGCCCAAAGAGGAACTCATCATCTCTGCACCTGATCAACCTGAAGACAATGCTCAGCCTGAAGACAATCCTTCTAACGATGACAATGATCAGCAAGAGCAAAATCTTCGTCCTGTTCATCCTCGTGTTGCAAATGAAGTACAGATTGAGAAAATAATTGATAGCATCAATGCACCTGGTCCACTCACTCGTTCAAGGGGAACACAACTAGCAAATTTCTGTGGGCACTTCGCATTCGTCTCAATATTTGAACCCAAGAAAGTTGATGAAGCCTTCATGGAACCTGAATGGATTCAAGCTATGCAAGAAGAGCTTCAACAATTTGAGCTGAATAACGTATGGGAACTGGTCAAGAGTCCTGATCCTCGTAAGCACAATATCATAGGAATTAAATGGATATATGGCAACAAGCAAGATGAGCATGGTCAAGTTGTCAGAAACAAGGCTCGTCTCGTTCCTCAAGGATACACTCAAGTTGAAGGATTGACTTCGATGAAACATTTGCTCCTGTGGCTAGGCTTGAAGCTATACGCATACTGCTGGCCTATGCAAATCATCATAACATTCGTCTGTATCAAATGGATGTGAAGAGTGCCTTTCTCAATGGCAATATTGAAGAAGAAGTGCATGTTGCACAACCGCCTGGCTTTGAAGATCCAAAACATCCTAACATGGTTTATAAGCTCAACAAGACACTGTATAGCCTCAAACAAGCCCCTCGTGCTTGGTATGACACACTCAAGGACTTCCTGAAGCGCAAAGGCTTCAAACCTGGTTCCCTGGATCCCACGCTCTTCACGAAGACATATGATGGTGAACTGTTTGTGTGCCAAATATATGTGGATGACATTATCTTCGGCTGCACTAATCAGAAATACAGTGATGAGTTTGGATACATGATGCAAGAGCAATATCAGATGTCCATGATGGGTGAGTTGAAGTTCTTCCTTGGTCTTCAAATACGACAGCAACACAATGGCATCTTCATATCTCAAGAGAAATACTTCAAAGATTGCCTGAAGAAGTTTGGAATGCAAGATTGCAAAGGTTACATGACGCCAATGCCAGCTAAACACCATCTGGGTCCCGACGGCAATGGTAAAGAGTTTGATCAAAAGGTATACCGCTCCATGATTGGTTCTTTGCTTTATTTATGTGCATCTAGGCCAGATATCATGCTTAGTGTTTGCATGTGTGCCCGATTCCAAGCGGCACCAAAGGAATCGCATCACTTAGCTGTGAAGCCAATTCTTCGATATTTGGCTCACACCCCAACACTAGGATTATGGTATCCAAAGGCTCAGAGTTTGATCTAGCTGGATTCTTGGATGCTGATTATGCCGGTGACAAGGTGGATCGCAAGTCTACATCAGGCACGTGTCATTTTCTAGGACGATCACTTGTATGTTGGTCTTCAAAGAAGCAGAACTGTGTATCTCTCTCCACTGCTGAATCTGAATACATTGCTGCTGGGTCTTGCTGCGCTCAGCTTCTATGGATGAAGCAAACACTCAAAGACTATGGCATTCATCTGAAGCAAGCGCCACTCTACTGCGACAACGAAAGTGCCATCAAGATTGCCAACAACCCAGTTTAGCACTCGAAGACAAAGCACATTGAAATTCGTCATCACTTTCTCAGAGATCATGTCATGAAGGAAGATATTGATATCATACACGTCAACACTGAAGAGCAACTGGCAGATATCTTCACAAAGCCCTTGGATGAGAAAAGGTTTTGCAAGTTACAATGTGAGCTAAATATCTTGGTGTAATGCCCTCGATGCGGCTATATCTCCCATGTGTCGAAGCACGACTTAGAGGCATAACCGCATTGAAAGCAATGTCGCAAGTGAGGTAATCTTCACACAACTCATGTAATACATAAGGGAAAGATACATAGTTGGCTTACAATCGCCACTTCACACAATTACATGAATAAAGCATTACAACATCCAGATACAATCAAGGTCCGACTATGGAACCAAAATAAAAGAAGACTACCCCAAATGCTACAAGGGTCCCGATCGACCCCGACTGGGCTCCACTACTGATCAACTAGAACGAAACAACACAAAGGACAAGATCTTCATCGAGCTCCTCCTGAGCTTGGTTGCGTCATCTGCACGGTCTCATCGGCACCTGCAAACTGGTTTTGGAAGTATCTGTGAGTCACGGGGACTCAGCAATCTCGCACCCTCGCGATCAAGACTATTTAAGCTTATGGGTAAGGTAAAGGTATGAGGTGGAGCTGCAGCAAGCGACTAGCATATATGGTGGCTAACATATTCGCAAAAGAGAGCGAGAAGAGAAGGCAAAGCACGATTGAGAAACTATGATCAAGAAGTGATCCTAGAACAACCTATGTCAAACATTACTCCAACACCGTGTTCACTTCCTGGACTCCGTCGGAAAGAGACCATCACGGTTACACACGCGGTTGATGTATTTTAGTTAAGGTCAACTTCAGGTTTTCTACAACCGGACATTAACAAATTCCCATCTGCCCATAACCGCGGGCACGGCTTTCGAAAGTTCAAATCCCTGCAGGGTGTCCCAACTTAGCCCATCACAAGCTCTCACGGTCAACGAAGGATATTCCTTCTAGCGGGAAGACCCGATCAGACTCGGAATCCCGGTTACAAGACATTTCGACAATGGTAAAACTAAACCAGCAACACTGCCCGAATGTGCCGACAAATCCTGATAGGAGCTGCACATATCTCTTTCTCAGGGCACACTCAGATGAGACTAGCTATGAGTAAAACCAACCCTCAAGTTTCCCCGAGGTGGCCCCGCAGGCAGCTCAGTTCGGACCAACACTCAGAGGAGCACTGGCCCGGGGGGGGGGGGTTAGAATAAAGATGACCCTTGAGTCTGCAGGACCCAAGGGAAGGTGGTAGCTTGTTAGTGCAAATGGTAAAACCAAGGTTGGGCATTGCTGGAGGAGTTTTATTCAAGGCGAACTGTCAAGGGGTTCCCATTATTACCCAACCGCGTAAGGAACGCAAAATCCGGGAACATAACACCGATATGACGGAAACTAGGGCGGCAAGAGTGGAACAAAACACCAGGCATAAGGCCGAGCCTTCCACCCTTTACCAAGTATATCGATGCATTAATTAAACAAGATATATTGTGATATCCCAACAAGTAAACATGTTCCAAACAAGGAACAACATCTCCATATTCCAACAAGGAACAAACTTCAAACTTCACCTGCAACTAACAACGCTATAAGAGGGGCTGAGCAAAGCGGTAACATAGCCAAACAACGGTTTGCTAGGACAAGGTGGGTTAGAGGCTTGGTTCACAATATGGGAGGCATGATAAGCAAGTGGTAGGTAACGCAGCATAGGCATAGCAAAAGAGCGAGCATCTAGCAAAGCAAAGATAGAAGTGATTTCGAGGGTATGGTCATCTTGCCTGCAAAGTTGTCAGAGTTGACTGGATCCTCGAAAGCAAACTCAACGGGCTCCTCGTTAGCGAACTCGTCTCCCGGCTCTACCCAAACAAGACAAACAAGCAAATGGAACACAATCAACCACGTGCAAGGATCAAACAATAGGATGCAAGGATGGTATGCTATGCAGGATGCGATGCGGGATGCATATGCAAGATTTGACAAGGGATGCATGAACCTGGCCTCAACATGGAAATCCAAGTGTGCCACTGGAAATATGAGATGAAATCGCTTGAAAACGATATAAAGAACGCCGAAATCGGAGTTAGGGTTTGGAAATGGCAAGCAATCCAAATATGACCACGTTCTGCGATTTACAGCAAGTAGCCATCTAAATGCAACAAGATGAACATGCTACATCACTCAAACATGGCAAAAAAAATATATGGCAGGAATCCATTCATGATGCTTAACAAAAGACTAGCACTGAGCTACGGCCAATTCATACATTAACAGGATCAAACAAGCATGGCAAAAATGCATATGGCAAACAGATTTCAGACTTAGTGAAATTAACACTTGTCTGGAATTTCAGATCAGATAGCACTCTTCGGAGCAACAAAACTACATGCTACAGGACCTGAACATGGCAAAGTAAGGCATGGCATGGAGCTACTCAAAGAGCTTAACAAAAGTCCCTTAGTGACCTTGAGCCAAAAGGGATCAGAAAATACAATTGCAAGCATGTGAACATGGCAAAACATAATCAGTTCACAGACTTAGTGAAAACTGGAGCATGCTGAAACAGATATCAAGTAGGCATGTTTACGAGCTCGATGCACTCACTACGGAGCGAGTCATGACAATATAAGCATACACCCATCAAGAATACACAAAATACAAGCTAGACATGGCAAGAACAATAGCATAGCATGCACGGATCAACTGCAACATCCTCGGCAAAATTGCTAACAAGTAGACGATCTGCCCAGATTCACGAAGTAGCAAAAATAGAGCTTGATTGACTCAAGCTAGGGTGCTCCATAATTACAAACAAAGGCATGGATGGATAGAGAACTACAAGATTAACAAAACATCCTTACTGATCATCCTCAAAAGAGGCACGGATCACTAGGAAACAACATGAACATATGGCCATATGAGATAAACAGCTCAAGGACTTAGTGGAAATGCTAAGTCCCTGAAATCAGCATTACCAAGAGCCTCACTTTGCAAGCTTGTGCTAGTCACCACACACATCACAAAAATACATGAGTTTCACCTCTAGAAAGATGGCAAAACCCTTAACAAAACATATGTAGAACTCATGGGCATATCATGCACACAATAATCATGGCAAAAATGACAAATATCTAAATGGAGCAGCAGATCTGACAATTATCTCAAGTAGCACTCTTCCAACAGCATTTCGGGCATCAATATGAACTCAAATTAAAATGATGCAATGGGATGAAATGATGTACTCTCTGAGACGAACATTTTGATATGCTATATGCATGAATCGGAGCTACGGATGCAAAGTTACGACACGATGAACATGTGCATATGGATCTAGGAATTTCAGGGACTTAGTAGAAGTTATAGACCTCGCGAAAAATGCACCGGGCCGGAGGAGATGGGCCGGCGGGGACGTAGCTGGACCGCAGACGAGGCCGATTGGGCGGGCCCACACGGGCGGCGCTGGAGGTCAACGGAGGTGCGGCGAGGGGATTGGAGGTGGGAGGCGGCTCGGCTGACATGGCGGATGCTGATAGGTCGGAGTGAGGTGGCAGCAGCGAGCGGACATGTCCGGCCGGTGGTGGGAAGTCTGTCCGGCGGCGCGAGGAGGAAGATGGCTAGGGTTCATCCGCGAATTTTCGGGGGAGGCCACATATTTATAGGTAGAGGGAGCTAGGAGAGTCCAAATGAGGTGCGGTTTTTGGCCACGCGATCGTGATCGAACGACCGAGATGATGGAGGAGGTTTAGGTGGGTTTTGGGCCAAAATGGAGGGGTGTTGGGCTGCAACACACACGAGGCCTTTTCGGCCCCTCGGTTAACCGTTGGAGCATCAAACGAAGTCCAAATGGTACGAAACTTGACAGGCGGTCTACCGGTAGTAAACCAAGGCCGCTTGGCAAGTCTCGGTCCAATCCGGAAATGTTTAATCCCCACACACGAGAGAAAGGTAGAAATGACCACCGTAGGAGAACGAAGCGCTGGAATGCAAAACGGACAACGGGGAAAATGCTCGGATGCATGAGATGAACACGTATGCAAAAGAAATGCACATGATGACATGATATGCAATGCATGGCACGCAAGCAATGACAAGGCAACAACAACGAATAACTGGACAACACCTGGCACATCGGTCTCAGGGCGTTACACTTGGAATCCTCAAATGTCCTGTGATCATGCACACATCCTAACACTTATGCATGTTCATGACTTAGATGTGCAACACACGAAGTAAAGTATATCTTGAATCAATGAAGACTTACATTCTGAGTGTGAATACATTAACGTGGAATTTGACTTCAGAGCGCCTCGATAATTGTGCGCCGTGTCTGGGTCTAATGCTTCCTATACGGTGGGTAACGCCACCACCAAATTCTTCCTTTAGAAGTGTTTTTCTCATGGCGTTACTTTTGCAAAGTATTCACACTTGATTTGTCTTCAACATTGATTTGCTTTCTTGATCATCTTCACAATGTTGACTTGGTATATGCATATATTAAGTGTTCTGTCCTCTACAGCATTCACTTATAGCTATGTCTTTTCATTTGAATCTTTTGATCTAAGTGAATGTGATCGGACCCTAACCTCTCTATGCTTCTACCTCAAATCTATCTATCCAAATCATATGCATTCTATTGAAACTGTCGAATGTCTTCTCTGAGTCCTTGTCAGCAGAAGACACAGAGACAAACATTAATATGTTTTCAATGCTCAATCCTTTTTACCTGAAACCCGGAGAAGTGGGAACGACCACCCGACAATCCAAGCATGCGTGGGAATGTGGAACAACCTCCAATGTATTGCATGATCGCCATGTGTCCTTCAGATGTGAACCGCCAGGGGCACCTGTGTAATAACACTGTGCCATCCCTATCCCTATAAATACACTCCTCACCCAGTCATTATCTCTTCTTCCACACTCGCACAAACCCTAGCACCACCGCTAGCCCTCAACGACGCCGGCGACGAAGCGCTTAGCTGCCGCAACCTCACCGACGCCATCCTCACGCCGGCCGCGGACATCGTCTTCTCCGCCGTCGCCGTAGGTGTCCTCCGTCGCCAAGTTAGGGCACGGAAGATCGAACTGCTTGGCCTCCTCTCCCACTTCGTCTAGCAGTTCCTCGTGTGGTAAATAAAACCTCTTTTTACAGTCTTTTTGATTCGATAGATTCATCCTTTTCAACCACAAGTGGTTTCTGTTCCTACAAGTTGGATCTATCTCATTCTGCATCTCATAGCATGCCTAGTTTGTTCACTTATGCTTCACAAAGTAGTTAGATTCCTCACTTGTACTTATTCGTGGATTCGTACAAATCTGGAACCAACTCTCTACATATGAGTGAATGTCTTCGCACTATGAGGTCAATGTCTTCTAAACTGATTTATCTTCAAAATCTTCTGAGAATGCATATGACCTCTTCCCCTTCCCTCACATCTCTAATGTTGTCACAGGTACATGTCCGTGGGAGAATCCCTTGGTTCTCATAGTCTGCATTCATTTGCAAAGTTCTTACGTCGTCACATAAATTCTCCTGAAGCTAGTTCCTGTCTGACCAGTAGACGAAAGACTTCAACAGTGTTGAAGAGTTTCAGTCTAAACTTCATGACAACTCAAAAATCAGTCAAGAAGGGTGGCAGACAATGCCGTGGAAACACTACTAAGGACCTGCCACCGGATCTCTATGAGTTATACAAGTCAGATCCAGAAGAAACCTATGGAGAACGCAAGAACCGAATCCAATGGATTCGAAGACATTGGGCAGAGGAATGGTTCAAGTACAGATTCGTCACCAAGGAGTATGCTGAGAAGAATGCCTTAAAAGGCCCCTAGGGAGATATAATATACAAAGGTCTTCAGCCTAAGTCGAAGTCCGAAGCTATTGCTCAAGGCTTCTACCCCCGCATGATCCATGGAACTCAGCCTGCTAATGCCGGCCCATCCTCTTTGTTATGGAGTCATGAAGATAATCTGTTCAAGCGCAATTTTCAGGCTGCAAAGAACTCGGCCGAGGAAAACAAGAAGTCTTTGGGATTAGACTTCAACCCAGGCCCCTCTGCACCACGAGCTGATGGCACACGCGAAGCTGAACCCAATCTTATTGGGCCCTTCTACAGCTTAGAAGGTCTCATCACTCACATTCAGGTTCAAGGGGCAGCCGTGGACCACTCTGCAGATGACTCTGATTCTGATGAAGCGCCTGCACCTCCGAAGCCTGTGAAGCAACAGAAACCAAAGGCTTCAAAGCCCCCCTCTGCACCAAAGGTCTCACGGGCGAAGCCTCTGGCCACTGCACCTCCTGAAGCCAGTGTGCAGTCTGAAGATCTCTCACGCATCTCCAAGTCTGCCAAGTTGAAAAAGCCCATGCAACCCACTAGTCAAGCACCGACCCCTGCTGCTGTTTTGAGAAACGAGAATGACGACATTGATCTGTCCAGCGATGACGATCTTGGCAATGACGCTCTTGAGCAGTTGATAAAGAGAAAGCAAGAGGCGGAAATCTTCAATGATCTTCCCCTCTTTGATGTGGAAATCTTATACAAGTTTATTGATGAGTGGTTTGATAGTCCAGATGTCAGTTTTGATGATCGTCAACTTCCAATTGGCCTCAGCGTCTCCTTCCATGGAGCCATTGCTCCTGAGCTGGCTCTTGCTCAGAAAATTGTTGAGCTAAAGCATAAGATCGATTATGAAAAGGCTCAGTTCAAGAAGCACATGGCCAAGCTCAATGTTGAAGACATTCAAAACTTCAAGGTCATGATGCATGAGCTCAAGGAGGCATTCCACAAGAAACGAGAAGAAGCAAAAGGTTCTCGTGAGCACATGAAGAATCTTGCTGCCAAATGTGTTCAAGGCTACAATGAAGCTCAAAAGCGCAAGGCCTTGAGCGACCAGGCATCGACCCCATAATGGCTGCCAAGAAGAAGAAGAAGCCAGCTATGGCAGAACCAGAAGCATCAAGGCAGGAAGCACCTCGCATTGTCTTCCCAGCTAGTATGACAGGCTCGAAGCCTAAATCCCCACAGTGTCTTCAGAATTCAAGAAAACTAGAGAAGATGAAGCCGAAGCCAAAAAGCGCAAGACCAAAGCCACCACTGATGATGCTCCCCCAACAAAGAAAAGGAAAACAAAGAAGAGAGACCGGGCTGCTTCCACAGAGCCCCTTGTTGTCGAGCCAATTTCTGTTGCTCATCCCGCGTCTGAACAATGTGAACGTCGTCTGGTAGTTCATGAGCCTGCTTTCATAGAGGCTCCTGAATCTGAAGAGAATCCAGCTATTGACCCCACCACAGCTGAAGACATTGGTCCACACGACAATGTTGAAGATGATGAAGTCCTTCCTCAGATCGAGCACAATTTGGTATCATCGCCTGTTCTCACAAACAGCGAACTCATCAGCATTGGTCGTCCATTGACGCCAATTGCTCAGGATGACTCATGGGATGATCACCCTCAAGAATCCCCTCGTGCTGAAGAAACACCAGTCACTCCCCCACCACAGGTCACCACTCTGGTGATTGACAGTGAAGACTTTGAGGCCCAACCAACTCCACCTCCACAGGTGTCGCCAGCATTTCGCAGGCTTCACAAAGGACCAAGGCCACATGTCACATTGTCAAGTGTTCCAGAAGGAGAAGAGCGCCAATCCGTTTCATGCGAAGTCTTTCCTGAAGCCTCTCCTACTGTGAACATTCCTGAATCTAAAGCCAAAACGACTGAAGATATTCCGGCTGCATCAGCCGATGACCATGAAGAAGAACCAAGAGAAGAAGAACATTTTGGTACACCCCCGTCCAACCCTGAAGTTGTTCTCGAGGAGAACGTGTCCGACCCTCCATCTCCTGAAGTGGAGGTTACCAATACTGAGGCGGCCACCAACATCAACACTGAAGCCAATAATGTTGTCATGGCTGAAGCTAATGTGGCGCCTGAAGCTAATGTGGTGCCAGAAGTGAATGCACCTGAAGCCAATGCAGCACCCGAAGCAAATCCGCTGCCTGAAGCCAATGCCTTTGCTCATGTACCTCCTCCAAGGCCACACACCATCGAGAAAGAATATGATCATGGACAACTTGTTACTGTCCACTCGTCAATCCTGGTTCCTCCGCCTGCTACCGGACCTCAGTTTGCCTATCATGTGGAGCACATGCCTCAGGTCCAGAAGCCAAAGCCAAGGCTACCACGGTTTCCATGTACTACAACTTCACCAGGATCATTTAATCTGAATGGATTCAAGGCACACAACACATTCTTCAACAGTGCCAAGAACCCCTGCACAAGGCCAAGAATCTCTATGGACCGATTCTGGAGTTATCAGCAGCGAAGCTATTATTCATGCATCGTGTACAATCAGGGACGCATCTTCCCTCACATGCATCTTGATTGTGAAGCCATTGCTGGACTGCCATGTCTTGAAGAAGCCCTTGACTGCTTCCGTGATGCGGGTCTGCTTAATTTTGTGACTGACAAGGAACACTGGAGTGAAGAACTTCTGCTTCAATTCTATGCTACCCTCCACATTCGCGGATACAACAGGGATCCGAAGACTTGGATCCTTGAGTGGATGACAGGAGATGTTCATCATGAAGCTAAAGCTCAAGACATCATTGAGCTCATAGCCCTGCCCACTCTTGGTGAATACTATGAACCAGGTTCTCAACAACACCAGAATGCTTTGGAGAGCATTTTTCAGAAGCCAGAACCCAACATGAGCCAAATGCTAAGCATGATGAAGCCTTTGCCACGCGACGCTGAATACCCAACCAAATTCTTTGTCGAAGACCTAGAGTATCTGCCCCGTACCATTTACCATATCATCAGAAAAACTCTATGGCCTGTCAAAGGACATTCATCTGCAGCGAAGCTTGAAGGAGCAATGAAGACTTTGGTTTTCTATATCTTCAATGGCATCAGCTTCAATGCTCAAGACTTCTTCATCAGGCAGTTGGCTGCATCTGGCTCCGACATTTTTGGTCTGAAGTTCTATGCTCCATGGGTAATGCGTCTTATCAAGCTTCACTCTGCCTTCAACTATCAGCCGTTTGCGCGCAATCATCTTGTATTCTTGCTAGAGGTTGATCTGTCTGTTGAAGCTATTACCCAGAGCCTGCTAAGGATCCGATTTATCTTCACAATGTTGATCGTCAAAGCTTCACCTAGCCCATTGAAGGAGTTCAGGCAGTCTCTCGTGTTTATCCCTTGGCTGGTAACACACGTGCCCCTCGCGCCCAAATTGATGCCACTGGAAGCACCATTGCCCAAAGGCCTCGGAAGCGATCTCGTGTTCTCAATGACCGAGAGATTCTCATCGCGCCACATCAGAAACAAGATAAGCATCATGACTGGCTTAAGCGTCAGATGCAAAGCCTCTTGGTGGACGTCAATCGCATTCACAATCTTGCCACCAAGAATTCCTTTGTTACATATGAAACCTGTCGAAGGTCCTAGAAGAGTTTGACTTTGCTCAGTGCTGAAGAAGATCTTCAAGACGATAGCTTCACAAAAAGATTCAAGTTTGACTCCACTCCTCCAAGGAATGCTCACTTGCGTTGGACTCCCTCCCTTGAAGACTCTGACTATTCTTCCTCAGCTGCCACGGTGAATGCCAGAGTTACCGATGATCAAGATGATGCCACTTCACCACCCCCACCTTCAGCGCGTCTCGACACTACACCAAGTTCTTCTGCACCACCGGACCTCAACGACGACCCTGCTGCTTCGCCTGCACCTCATGGGAACGAGTAGAAGCTCTGTGTCTTCAAACCTTTTTTGTCCTTCCTGACAAAAGGGGGAGAAGCATATGAGTTGATAGTCTTCAAGCGGGTCCATATGGGTGGTTGCTTTACTTTTTGCTACTTTTGCCAAGTGCTTACAACTCTCGCTTCTGAAACATTTGGTTCGTTTTGAGTTGTAACACTTAAACTTGATGGTCGTTTGCTACCTTTTTCAACACTATGTGATGCGATGATAAATTCCGCATGTGCGGCGATAAATTCCGCACGAAGTCATTTTGCAGACGTCCATTTTTCATTATGCATGTCATTATCTTCGATATATCCTTTCATGCATGATGAATTGTCTTCATAAGTAAAAGAGGAGCTCCGCGAGTACAACCTGCCATGTGCATTTGCATTCAAAAGCAAAATACTTATATGCACATCTTCAGGGGAGCCTTTCTGCTACTTACGAAGACAATACTTAAATCCTTTACAATTTCACATATTTCTATCCATGTTGAAAACTTCAACCAGTTTGTCATCAATCACCAAAAAGGGGGAGATTGTAAGTGCATCTAGTGCCACCCCCAGTTGGTTTTGGAGTATTGACGACAAACCTGGTTGAGGGACTAATGTGTTTGTGAGAATTGCAGGATAACACAGGTAGAAGTCCCTCATTGACTCGGTTTTCCTACCAGAGATGACCCCTAAAAATGTATGAAGACATTGAAGTCAAAGGTGGTATGTGAAGACATTCACATTGAAGACTATGACAAGAGAAGACATCGCGTGAAGACTATGGAGCGCGAAGACTTAGTTGTTTCATCGTTCTTTTTCTTCTTTGTTGAGTCATAGGAAGCACCGTACTGTTAAGTGGGGTCCAAGTAAACCAGTCAGAATGACTAAAGTGATGCTTAACCAAAATCCTATGTCTTCGAGCGAAGACAATGAGAGCAAATCTTATCCAGAGCTGGATAAGTCCGCTTTGCTTTTAGCTCAAGTAAAGTTGTCGTGTGTGTTTGAAATCTGACCATTGGAACACGTGTCAGGTCCTTAGTGACCTAGGGTCATTTCGAACAAATCAGGTCGGGTTGCCTAGTGGCTATAAATAGCCCACCCCCTACACCATAAATTGGTTGGCTGCTCAGAGTTAGTGCACGGCTTTTGTCGTTTGAGAGCAACCCACCTCGAAGCCTTTGAGAGAGAAATCCTTGCGAGGACAAAGCCCTAAACACCCAAAGCCAAAGAGTGTTAGGCATCACTTAAGTCTTCTTGTCTGTGTGATCTGAAGACTTATTACACTTGAGGACTGTGAATCCTCCAGCCGGTTAGGCGTTGCGTTCTGGGCATCCAAGAGTCATTGTGGATCGCCGGTGAACAAAGTCTGTGAAGGTTTGGAAGTCTACCTTGAAGACTTACCAGAGTAATTGGGCGAGGACTGGGTGTCCTTAGCTCAAGGGGAATAAGGTGAAGACGCAGTCTTCTGAGTTGAATCTCAGCCTCCCTAACCAGACGTACAGTTGTCACAGCAACTGAAACTGGTCCAACAAATCATTGTCTTCAACGATCCACTGGTTCTATCCTTCCCATCTCTTTATTTGCAGATTGGTCCTTGTGAAGTCATTGCATGTTTGCATTATCTATTTGTCTTCGCCGTGTGACTGCTTGTTCTGATTGGCTTCATACTATCTTCCATCCTGATCTATACTGCCTAGCTGCTATTAGTCTTTGTGCTTTCATTTCATTGAATACTTGACTATGGCTTGCTTAGTGTAGTCTACCTTCCGCTGCATGGTAATAGGTTTATTTCTATCGTTTGTCTGCGAAACTTCCATGTTTTGAAGACTTTCATAAAAATCGCCTATTCACCCCCCTCTAGTCGATCACTAGCACTTTCACTCTTTTGCCAGCCGGTTGTGGCTTTTAATTTTGTTCCTTAGCTCTTTGTGAGCAGCTTTTGTTGGAGACGTTAAGACTATTGTTGAACCTATCTACTTGCTAATAAAGGTGGCTGTATGCATCACTCTGATGCAGAGGTCGGGGATGTCCCCCTTTTCTAAAAAAATTCCTAAGACCATGAGATCATACAACTCCCGGATACCAGAGGAATACCTTGTGTGCTATCAAACGTCACTTTGTAACTGGGCGATCATAAAGAGATGCTCTAAAGGTATCCCCGAAGGTGTCTGTTGGGTTGGCATGGATAGAGACTGAGATTTGTCACTCCGTATGACAGAGAGATATCTCTAGGCCCTCTCGGTAATACACCATCATAAAGAGCTTGCAAGCAATGTGGCTAATGAGTTAGTCACAAGATCTTGTAGTACATAATGAGTAAGAGACCTGCCAGTAACGATATTGAACTAGGTATGGAGATACCGACGATCGAATCTCAGGAAAGTAACATATCGCTGGACAAAGGGAATTGCATACGGGATTGACTGAATCCTTAACATCGTGGTTCAACCAATAAAGATCTCGTCGAATATGTGGGAATCAATATGGTCATCTAGGTCCCGCTATTGATTATTGATCGGAGAGGAGTCTTGGTCATGTCTACATGATTCTCGAACCTGTAGGGTCGCACGCTTAACGTTCGATAGCGCTAGGGTAGTATTGAGATATTAATAGTGGAAAGTTTGAAGGTTGTTTGGAGTCTCGGACGGGATCTGGGACATCACAAGGAGCCATGGAATGGTCCAAAGGTAAATACTTATATATGGAAAGTTGTTGTGGGGTTTCGAAAAAAGTTTGATTTTTTTCGGTATTGTACTGGGAAGCTTCCAAAAGGTTTCAAAGGACTCCGGAGGGGTTCACTACTAGGGAAAACCATTGCTTGGCTTGTCATCGGGGTTGTGCATGATGTGAATATTTTGTGTGGTGAAGATGGAGCATAGCCAGACTATATGATTTTGTAGGGATAACTTTCTTTGGCCATGTTATTTTGAAAAGACATGATTGCTTTATTAGTAGGCTTGAAGTATTATTGTTTTTATGTCAAATGATAGACTATTGCTTTGAATCACTTGTATCTTAATATTCATGCCATGATTAGATTACATGATCAAGATTATGCTAGGTAGCATTCCACATCAAAAATTATCTTTTTTATCATTTACCTACTCGAGGACGAGCAGGAATTAAGCTTGGGGATGCTGATACGTCTCCGTCGTATCTATAATTTTTTATTGATCCATGCTAATATTCTACAACTTTCATATACTTTTGGTAACTTTTTATACTATTTTTGGGAATAACATATTGATCCAATGCCCAGTGCCAGTTCCTATTTGTTGCATGTTTTTTGTTTCGCAGAATATCCATATCAAACGGAGTCCAAACGGAATAAAAACTGACGGAGATTTTTTTGGAATATATATGATTTTTGGGAAGAAAAATCCACGCGAGACGATGCTCAAGGGGCCCACGAGGCAGGGGCGCGCGCCCCTGACCCTCGTGGCCACCCCGTAAGGCGGTTGATGCTCTTCTTTCGCTGCAAGAAATCTAATATCCGAATAGAGATCGTGTTAAAATTTCAGCCCAATCGGAGTTACGGATCTCCAGGAATATAAGAAATGGTGAAAGGGAAGAATCTAGGAACGCAGAAACAAAGAGAGACAGATCCAATCTCGGAGGGGCTCTCGCCCCTCCCTTGCCAGGGAGGCCATGGACCAGAGGGGAAACCCTTCTCCCATCTAGGGAGGAGGTCAAGGAAGAAGAAGAAGGAGGGGGCTCTCTCCCCTCACTTCCGGTGGCATCGAGTGCCACCGGGGGTCATCATCATCACCGCGATCTACACCAACACCTCCGCCATCTTCACCAACATCTCCATCACCTCCCCCCTCTATCTATAGTGTTCCACTCTCCCGCAACCTGCTGTACCCTCTACTTGAACATGGTGCTTTATGCTTCATATTATTATCCAATGATGTGTTGCCATCCTATGATGTCTGAGTAGATTTTCGTTGTCCTATCGGTGGTTGATGAATTGCTATGATTGATTTAATTTGCTTGTGGTTATGTTGCTGTCCTTTGGTGCCCATCATATGATTGCGCGCGTGGATCACACCCTAGGGTTAGTTGTATGTTGATAGGACTATGTATTGGAGGGCAAGAGTGACAGAAGCTTCAACCTAGCATAGAAATTGATGCATACGGGATTGAAGGGGGGCCAATATATCTTAATGCTATGGTTGGGTTTTACCTTAATGAACATTAGTAGTTGCGGATGCTTGCTAATAGTTCCAATCATAAGTGCATAGAATTCCAAGTCAGGGATGACATGCTAGCAGTGGCCTCTCCCACATAATACTTGCTATCGGTCTAGTAAAGTAGTCAATTGCTTAGGGGCAATTTCGCAACTCCTACCACCACTTTTCCACACTCGCTATATTTACTTTATTGCTTCTTTACTTATAAACAGCCCCTACTTTTTATTTATGTACTCTTTATATTCTTGCAAACCTATCCAACAACACCTACAAAGTACTTCTAGTTTCATACTTGTTCTAGGTAAAGTAAATGTTAAGCGTGCGTAGAGTTGTATCGGTGGTCGATAGAACTTGAGGGAATATTTATTCTACCTTTAGCTCCTCGTTGGGTTTGACGCTCTTACTTATCGAAAACTGTTGCAATCCCCTATACTTGTGGGTTATCAAGAGTAGCTCCCCTGAATTTTAATGCATTCCTAGAGAAATAAAAGTTGAAAGATGATGGAAGCAACTATCCGGACTGGGTATGTAATTTGAGAATTATCCTCATTGTTGCACAGAAGGCTTATGTCCTTGATGCACCGCTAGGTGAACCACCCGCTCCCAAAAATCTGGACGCTATGAATGTCTGGCAGACTAAAAGTGATTACTACACGATAGTTAGTGTGCCATGCTTTACGTCTTAGAACCAGGGCTCCAAAGACGTTTTGAGCACCACATACCATATGCGATGTTCCAGGAGCTGAAATTAGTTTTTTAGGCTTGTGCCTGGGTTGAGTGGTATGACACCTCCGGCAAGTTCTTTAGCTATAAGATGGAGGAGAACAGCTCTGTTAGTGAGCACGCGCGTACTCAAGATGTTTGGGTACTACAACTGCTTGAATCAGTTGGGAGTTAATCTTCCGGATGAAGTAGCGGTTGATAGAGTTCTTCAGTCATTGCCACCAAGATACAAGGGCTTTGTGATGAACTATAATATGCAAGAGATGGATAAAACGATCTCCAAGATCTTTGCGATGCTTAAGGCCGCGGAGGTAGAAATCAAGAAAGAGCATCAAGTGTTGATGGTTAATAAGAACACTAGTTTCAAGAAAGGCAAGGGAAAGAAAGGGAACTTCAAGAAGAATGGCAATACAATTTCCTCTCCCATGTAGAAACCCAAGGCTGGACCCAAACCTGAGACTAAGTGCTTCTATTGCAAAGGGAATGGTCAGTGGAAGCGAAACTTCCCTAAGTATTTGGAAAATAAGAAGGTTGGCAATGTCAACAAAGGTATATTTGATATACATGTTATTCATGTGTACCTTACTAGTGCTCGTAGTAGCACCTAGGTATTTGATACTGGTTTGGTTGCTCTTATTTGTAACTCGAAACAGAAGCTATGGAGTAAATGGAGATTAGCTAAGGACGAGGTGGCGATGCGCGTCGGAAATGGTTCAAAGGTTGATGTGATCACCGTCGGCACGCTCCCTCTACATCTACCTTTGAGATTAGCTTTAAACCTAAATAATTGTTATTTGGTGCCTATGTTAAGCATGAACATTATATCTGGATATTATTTATTTTGAGATGGCTATTTATTTAAGACATAGAATAATGGTTGTTCTATATATATGGATAATATATTTTATGGTCACGCACCCCTTGTGAATGGTTTATTCTTATTGAATCTCGATCGTAATGATACACATATTCATAATATTGATGCCAAAAGATGCAAGGTTAATGATGATAGTACCACATACTTGTGGCACTGCCGCTTAGGTCATATTGGTGTAAAATGCATGAAGAAACACCATGCTGATGGACTTTTGAAATCACTTGATTATGAATCATTTGAAACATGTGAACCATGCCTCATGGGCAAGATGACTAAAACCCCATTTTCCGGTACGATGGAGCGGGCAAGTGACCTGTTGGAAATAATACACACCGATGTATGCGGTCCGATGAGTATTGGGGCGTGCGGTGCAATATCGTTATTTCCTAACCTTCACAGATGACTTAAGTAGATATGGGTATATTTACTTAAACACAAGCCTAAAACATTTGAAAAGTTCAAGGAATTTCAGAATGAAGTGGAGAATCATCATAACAAGAAAATAAAGTTTTCACAATCTGATCGTGGAGGCGAATATTTGAGTTACGAGTTTGGCGCATTTAAGACAATGCATAATTGTTTCACAACTCATGCCACCTGGAACACCACAGCGTAATGGTGTGTCTGAACGTCGTAACCGTACTTTATTGGATATTGTGTGTTCTATGGTGTCTCTTACCGATTTGCCACTATCGTTTTGGGGCTATGCATTAGACACAGCCGCACTCACTTTAAATAGGGCACCGTCTAAGTCCGTTGAGATGACACCGTATGAATTATGGTTTGGCAAGAAACCTAAGATGTTGTTTCTTAAAGTTTGGGGATGCGACATTTATGTCAAGAGGCCTCATCCTGATAAGCTCGAATCCAAAGTGGAGAAGTGTGTCTTCATAGGATACACTAAAGAGACCATTAGGTATACCTTCTATCAAAGATCCAAGGGCAAGATTTTTGTTGCTAAGAATGGGTCCTTTCTATAGAAGGAGTTTGTCTCAAAAGAAATGAGTGGGAGAAAAGTAGAACTTGGTAAGGTAATCATACCTTCTCTCTAATCGGAGAGTACGACATCACAAAACGCAGTTCCCGTGATGCCTACGCCAACCAAAGAGGAAGCTAATGATTATGATCATTAAACTCCGGATCAAGTTACTACTGAACTTCGTAGGTCGACCATGACACATTTCGCACCAGAGTGGTATGGTAATCTTGTCCTGGAAGTTATGTTGTTTGACAACGGTGAACCTATGAACTATGAAGAGGCAATGATGAGCCCGGATTCTGACAAATGGCTAGAGCCATGAAATTTGAGATAGGATCCGTGTATGAGAACCAAGTCTGGACTTTGGTAGACTTACCCGTTGACTGGTAGGCCATCGAGAACAAATGGATCTTTAAGAAGAAAACAAACGCTGATGGTAATGTCACTATCTATAAAGCTCGATTCGCTGCAAAGGGTTTTTGGCAAGTTCAAGGAGTTGACTGCGATGAGACTTTCTCACCCGTGGCGATGCTTAAGTCCGTTAGAATTATGTTAGCAATTGCTACATTTTTCGATTATGAAATCTCGCAAATGGATGTGAAAACCACTTTCCTTAAGCCAGAATTGTATATGATCCAGCATAAAGGTTTTATGGATCCTAAGGATGCTAAAAAAAGTATGCAAACTCTAGCGATCCATCTATGGACTCATGCAAGCATCTTGGAGTTGGAATATATGCTTTGATGAGGTGATAAAAGCTTTTTGGGTCTATATGAAGTTTATGAAGAAACTTTTATTTGCAAGGAAGTGAGTGGGAACTCTATAGCATTTCTAACAGTATATGTGGATGACATATTGTTAATTGGAAATGATGTAGAATTTATGGAAAGCATAAAGGGTTGTTTGAAATGAGTTTTTCAAAGGAAGACCTGGGTAAAGCTGCTTACATATTGGGCATTAAGATCTATAGAGATATATAAAGACACCTAATAAGACTTTCACAGAGCACATTGTTGGGGAACGTTGCAGAAAATTAAAATTTTTCCTACGGTTTCACCAAGATCCATCTATGAGTTCATCTAAGCAACGAGTCAAGGGAGTGAGTTTACATCTACATACCACTTGTAGATCGCGTGCGGAAGCTTGCAAGGTGATGATGGAGTCGTACTCGACGTGATTCGAATCACCGATGACCAAGTGATGAACGGACAGCACCTCCGCGTTCAACACACGTACGGGACGGGAGATGTCTCCTCCTTCTTGATCCAGCAAGGGGAAGGAGAGGTTGAGGAAGACAGCTCCACCGGCAGCACGACGGCGTGGTGATGGTGGAGAGACAGTACTCCGACAGGGCTTCGCCAAGCACACAACGGAGGAGGAGAGGTGTTGGGGAGGGGAGGGCTGCGCCTTGGAGGGTGGTCCGGCTGCCCTCCCCTCACCCCTCTATTTATAGGGGGAAGGGAGAAGGGGGGCCGGCCCCTCTAGAACCCATCTAGGGGGGGGCGGCGGCCAAGGGGAGAGGGGGAGAGGGTGGCTTGCCCCCCAAGTCAAGGGGGCGCCCCCTCTAGGGTTCCCCCCCTCAACCCTAGGCGCAAGGGCCCAAGGGAGGGGGTGCGCCCAGCCCACCAGGGGCTGGCTCCCTGCCCCATGCAGCCCATGTGGCCCCCCGGGAGGGGTGGCCCCTCCCGGTGGACCCCGGAACCCTTCCGGTGGCCCCGGTACAATGCCGGTATGACCCCGAAACTTCCCGGTGTCCGTTTGACAACTTCCCATATATAAATCTTTACCTCCGGACCCTTCCGGAGCTCCTCGTGACGTCCGGGATCCCATCCGGGACTCCGAACAACATTCAGTAGTCACATACTAGTCTTCCTAATAACCCTAGCGTCACCGAACCTTAAGTGTGTAGACCCTACGGGTTCGGGAGACATGCAGACATGACCGAGACGTTCTCAGATCAATAACCAACAGCGGGATCTGGATACCCATGATGGCTCCCACATGCTCCTCGATGTTGTCATCGGATGAACCACTATGTCGAGGATTCGATCAAACCCTGTATACAATTCCCTTTGTCAATCGGTACGTTACTTGCCCGAGACTCGATCGTCGGTATCCCAATACCTTGTTCAGTCTCGTTACCGGCAAGTCACTTTACTCGTACCGTAATGCATGATCCTGTGTCCAACACCTTGGTCACATTGAGCTCATTATGATGATGCATTACCGAGTGGGCCCAGAGATACCTCTCCGTCATACGGAGTGACAAATCCCAGTCTCGATCCGTGTCAACCCAACAACTACTTTCGGAGATACCTGTAATGCACCTTTATAGTCACCCAGTTACGTTGTGACGTTTGATACACCCAAGGCACTCCTACGGTATCCGGGAGTTACACGATCCAATGGTCTAAGGAAGAGATACTTGACATTGGCAAAGCTCTAGCAAACGAACTAAACGATCTTTGTGCTATGCTTAGGATTTGGTCTTGTCCATCACATCATTCTCCTAATGATGTGATCCCGTCATCAACGACATCCAATGTCCATAGCCAGGAAATCATGACTATCTGTTGATCACAACGAGCTAGTCAACTAGAGGCTCACTAGGGACATATTGAGGTCTATGTGTTCACACGTGTATTACGATTTCCGGATAATACAGTTATAGCATGAATAAAAGACAATTATCATGAACAATGAAATATAATAATACTTTTATTATTGCCTCTAGGGCATATTTCCAACAGTCTCCCACTTGCACTAGAGTCATCAATCTAGTTACATTGTGATGAAACGAACACCCATAGAGTTCTGGTGTTGATCATGTTTTGCACGCGAGAGAGGTTTAGTCAGCGGAAATGCGACATTCAGATCCGTGTGCACTTTGCAAATCTCTATGTCTCCATCTTGAACATTTTCACGGATGGAGTTGAAACGATGCTTGATGTGCCTGGTCTTCTTGTGAAACCTAGGCTCCTTGGCGAGGGCAATAGCTCCAGTGTTGTCACAGAAGAGTTTGATCGGCCCCGACGCATTGGGTATGACTCCTAGGTCGGTGATGAACTCCTTCACCCAAATCGCTTCATGCGCTGCCTCCGAGGCTGCCATGTACTCCGCTTCACACGTAGATCCCGCCACGACGCTCTGCTTGCAGCTGCACCAGCTTACTGCTCCACCATTCAACATATACACGTATCCGGTTTGTGACTTAGAGTCATCCAGATCTGAGTCGAAGCTAGCGTCGACGTAACCCTTTACGACGAGCTCTTCGTCTCCTCCATAAACGAGAAACATGTCCTTCGTCCTTTTCAGGTACTTCAGGATATTCTTGACCGCTGTCCAGTGTTCCTGGCCGGGATTACTTTGGTATCTTGCTACCAAACTTACGGCAAGGTTTACATCGGGTCTGGTACACAGCATGTCATACATAATAGATCCTATGGCTGAAGCATAGGGGATGACACTCATCTCTTCTTTATCTTTTGCCGTGGTCGGTGACTGAGCCGAGCTCAATCTCACACCTTGTAACATAGGCAAGAACCCCTTCTTGGACTGATCCATTTTGAACCTCTTCAAAATCTTATCAAGGTATGTGCTTTGTGAAAGACCTATGAGGCGTCTCGATCTATCTCTATAGATCTTGATGCCTAATATGTAAGCAGCTTCTCCAAGGTCCTTCATTGAAAAACACTTATTCAAGTAGGCCTTAATGCTGTCCAGAAATTCTATATTATTTCCCATCAAGAGTATGTCATCTACATATAACATGAGAAATGCTACAGAGCTCCCACTCACTTTCTTGTAAACGTAGGCTTCTCCATAAGTCTGCATAAACCCAAACGCTTTGATCATCTCATCAAAGCGAATGTTCCAACTCCGAGATGCTTGCACCAGTCCATAAATGGATCGCTGGAGCTTGCATACTTTGTTAGCGTTCCGAGGATCGACAAAACCTTCCGGCTGCATCATATACAGCTCTTCCTTAAGATGTCCGTTAAGGAATGCCGTTTTGACGTCCATCTGCCATATCTCATAATCATAGTATGCGGCAATTGCTAACATGATTCGGACGGACTTCAGCTTCGCTACGGGAGAGAAAGTCTCGTCGTAGTCAATCCCTTGAACTTGTCGATAACCCTTAGCGACAAGTCGAGCCTTATAAATGGTAACATTACCATCCGCGTCCGTCTTCTTCTTAAAAATCCATTTGTTTTCTATTGCTCGCCGATCATCGGGCAAGTCTGTCAAAGTCCATACTTTGTTTTCATACATGGATTCTATCTCGGATTTCATGGCTTCAAGCCATTTGTTGGAATCCGGGCCCGCCATCGCTTCTTCATAGTTCGAAGGTTCATTGTTGTCTAACAACATGATTTCCAGGACAGGGTTGCCGTACCACTCTGGTGCGGAACGTGTCCTTGTGGACCTACGAAGTTCAGTAGTAACTTGATCCGAAGTACCTTGATCATCATCATTGTTTTCCTCTTCAGTTGGTGTGGGCATCACAGGAACGGTTTCCTGCGCTGCGCCACTTTCCCGTTCAAGAGGTAGTACTTCATCGAGTTCTACTTTCCTCCCACTCACTTCTTTCGAGAGAAACTCTTTTTCCAGAAAGCATCCGTTCTTGGCAACAAAGATCTTTCCTTCGGATCTTAAGTAGAAGGTATACCCGACAGTTTCCTTAGGGTATCCTATGAATACGCATTTTTCCGACTTGGGTTCGAGCTTTTCAGGTTGAAGTTTCTTGACATAAGCATCGCATCCCCAAACTTTTTGAAACGACAGCTTAGGTTTCTTTCCAAACCATAATTCATACGGTGTCGTCTCAATGGATTTAGACGGTGCCCTATTTAAAGTGAATGTAGCTGTCTCTAGAGCGTATCCCCAAAATGATAGCGGTAAATCGGTAAGAGACATCATAGACCGCACCATATCCAATAGAGTGCGATTACGATGTTCGGACACACCGTTTCTCTGAGGTGTTCCAGGCGGCGTGAGTTGTGAAACGATTCCACATTTCCTTAAGTGTGTACCAAATTCGTGACTTAAGTATTCTCCTCCACGATCTGATCGTAAGAATTTTATCTTTCGGTCACGTTGATTCTCTACCTCATTCTGAAATTCCTTGAACTTTTCAAAGGTCTCAGACTTGTGTTTCATTAAGTAGACATACCCATATCTACTCAAGTCATCAGTGAGAGTGAGAACATAAAGATATCCTCCGCGAGCCTCAACGCTCATTGGACCGCACACATCGGTATGTATGATTTCCAACAAGTTGGTTGCTCGCTCCATTGTTCCGGAGAACGGAGTCTTGGTCATTTTGCCCAAGAGGCATGGTTCGCATGTGTCAAACGATTCATAATCAAGAGACTCCAAAAGTCCATCAGCATGGAGCTTCTTCATGCGCTTGACACCAATGTGACCAAGGCGGCAGTGCCACAAGTATGTGGGACTATCGTTATCAACTTTGCATCTTTTGGCATCTACACTATGAACATGTGTAATATTACGCTCGAGATTCATTAAGAATAAACCATTGACCATCGGGGCATGACCATAAAACATATCTCTCATATAAATCGAACAACCATTATTCTCAGACTTAAATGAGTAGCCATCTCGTATTAAACGAGATCCAGATACAATGTTCATGCTCAAACTTGACACTAAATAACAATTATTAAGGTTCAAAACTAATCCCGTAGGTAAATGTAGAGGCAGGTGCCGACGGTGATCACATCGACTCTGGAACCATTCCCGACGCGCATCGTCACCTCGTCCTTCGCCAGTCTCCGTTTATTCCGCAGCTCCTGCTGTGAGTTACAAATATGAGCAACGGCACCGGTATCAAATACCCAGGAGTTACTACGAGTACTGGTAAGGTACACATCAATTACATATATATCAAATATACCTTTGGTTTTGCCGGCCTTCTTATCTGCTAAGTATTTGGGGCAGTTCCGCTTCCAGTGACCCTTCCCCTTGCAATAAAAGCACTCAGTCTCAGGCTTGGGTCCATTCTTTGACTTCTTCCCGGCAACAGGCTTACCGGGCGCGGCAACATCTTTGCCGTCCTTCTTGAAGTTCTTCTTACCCTTGCCCTTCTTGAACTTAGTGGTCTTATTGACCATCAACACTTGATGTTCTTTCTTGATTTTAGCCTCTGCTGACTTCAGCATCGAGAACACTTCAGGAATGGTCTTTTCCATCCCCTGCATGTTGTAGTTCATCACAAAGCTCTTGTAGCTTGGTGGGAGCGACTGGAGGATTCTGTCAATGACCGCCTCATCTGGGAGGTTAATGTTCAGCTGGGTCATACGGTTGTGCAACCCAGACATCTTCAGGATGTGCTCACTGACAGAACTGTTTCCCTCCATCTTACAACTGTAGAACTTGTCGAAGACATCATATCTCTCGACCCGGGCATGAGCTTGGAAAACTAGTTTCAGCTCTTCGAACATCTCATATGCTCCATGATGCTCAAAACGCTTTTGGAGCCCCGGTTCTAAGCTGTAAAGCATGCCGCACTGAACGAGGGAGTAATCATCAGCATGAGACTGCCAAGCATTCATAATGTCTTGGTTCTCTGGGACGGGAGCGTCACCTAGCGGTCCTTCTAGGACATATTGTTTCCTGGCAGCTATGAGGATGATCCTCAGGTTCCGGACCCAGTCCGTATAGTTGCTGCCATCATCTTTCAGCTTGGTTTTCTCTAGGAACGCGTTGAAGTTCATGTTGATATGAGCGTTGGCCATTTGATCTACAAGACATATTTGCAAAGGTTTTAGACTAAGTTCATGATAATTAAGTTCTAATCAAATTATGAACTCCCACTCAGATTAGACATCCCTTTAGTCATCTAAGTGTTACACGATCCGAGTCGACTAGGCCGTGTCCGATCATCACGTGAGACGGACTAGTCATCGTTGGTGAACATTCTCATGTTGATCGTATCTTCCATACGACTCGTGTTCGACCTTTCGGTCTCCGTGTTCCGAGGCCATGTCTGCACATGCTAGGCTCGTCAAGTTAACCCTAAGTGTTTTCGCTGTGTAAAACTGTCTTACACCCGTTGTATGTGAACGTAAGAATCCATCACACCCGATCATCACGTGGTGCTTAGAAGCGACGAACTGTAGCAACGGTGCACAATTAGGGGAGAACACTTCTTGAAATTTTTGTAAGGGATCATCTTATTTACTACTGTCGTCCTAAGTAAACAAGATGCATAAACATAATAAACATCACATGCAATTATATAGTTGTGACATGATATGGCCAATATCATATAGCTCCATTGATCTTCATCTTCGGGGCTCCATGATCATCTTGTCACCGGCTTGACACCATGATCTCCATCATCATGATCTCCATCATCGTGTCTTCATGAAGTTGTCACGCCAACGACTACTTCTACTTCTATGGCTAACGCGTTTAGCAATAAAGTAAAGTGAGTTACATGGCGTTCTTCAATGACACGCAGGTCATACAAAAAAAAATAAAGACAACTCCTATGGCTCCTGCCGGTTGTCATACTCATCGACATGCAAGTCGTGAATCCTATTACAAAGAACATGATCTCATACATCACAATTCATCATTCATCACAACTTCTGGCCATATCACATCACATGATCAATCGTTGCAAAAACAAGTTAGACGTCCTCTAATTGTTGTTGCATCTTTTACGTGGCTGCAATTGGGTTCTAGCAAGAACATTTTCTTACCTACGAATAACCACAACGTGATTTTGTCAACTTCTATTTACCCTTCATAAGGGCCCTTTTCATCGAATCCGCTCCAACTAAAGTGGGAGAGACAGACACCCGCCAGCCACCTTATGCAACTAGTGCATGTCAGTCGGTGGAACCGGTCTCACGTAAGCGTACGTGTAAGGTTGGTCCGGGCCGCTTCATCCCACAATACCGCCGAAGCAAGAAAAGACTAGTAGAGGCAAGTAAGATGACAAAATCCACGCCCACAACAAAATTGTGTTCTACTCATGCAAAGAGAACTACGCATAGACCTAGCTCATGATGCCACTGTTGGGGAACGTTGCAGAAAATTAAAATTTTTCCTATGGTTTCACCAAGATCCATCTATGAGTTCATCTAAGAAACGAGTCAAGGGAGTGAGTTTACATCTACATACCACTTGTAGATCGCGTGCGGAAGCTTGCAAGGTGATGATGGAATCGTACTCGACGTGATTCGAATCACCGATGACCAAGTGCTGAACGGACAGCACCTCCGCGTTCAACACACGTACGGGACGGGAGACGTCTCCTCCTTCTTGATCCAGCAAGGGGAAGGAGAGGTTGAGGAAGACAGCTCCACCGGCAGCACGACGACGTGGTGATGGTGGAGAGACAGTACTCCGACAGGGCTTCGCCAAGCACACAACGGAGGAGGAGAGGTGTTGGGGAGGGGAGGGCTGCGCCTTGGAGGGTGGTCCGGCTGCCCTCCCCTCACCCCTCTATTTATAGGGGGAAGGGAGAAGGGGGGCCGGCCCCTCTAGAACCCATCTAGGGGGGGCGGCGGCCAAGGGGAGAGGGGGAGAGGGTGGCTTGCCCCCCAAGTCAAGGGGGCGCCCCCTCTAGGGTTCCCCCCCTCAACCCTAGGCGCAAGGGCCCAAGGGAGGGGGTGCGCCCAGCCCACCAGGGGCTGGCTCCCTGCCCCACGCAGCCCATGTGGCCCCCCGGGAGGGTTGGCCCCTCCCGGTGGACCCCCGGAACCCTTCCGGTGGCCCCGGTACAATGCCGGTATGACCCCGAAACTTCCCGGTGTCCGTTTGACAACTTCCCATATATAAATCTTTACCTCCTGACCCTTCCGGAGCTCCTCGTGACGTCCGGGATCCCATCCGAGACTCCGAACAACATTCGGTAGTCACATACTAGTCTTCCTAATAACCCTAGCGTCACCGAACCTTAAGTGTGTAGACCCTACGGGTTCGGGAGACATGCAGACATGACCGAGACGTTCTCAGATCAATAACCAACGGCGGGATCTGGATACCCATGATGGCTCCCACATGCTCCTCGATGTTGTCATCGGATGAACCACTATGTCGAGGATTCGATCAAACCCTGTATACAATTCCCTTTGTCAATCGGTACGTTACTTGCCCGAGACTCGATCGTCGGTATCCCAATACCTTGTTCAGTCTCGTTACCGGCAAGTCACTTTACTCGTACCGTAATGCATGATCCCGTGTCCAACACCTTGGTCACATTGAGCTCATTATGATGATGCATTACCGAGTGGGCCCAGAGATACCTCTCCGTCATACGGAGTGACAAATCCCAGTCTCGATCCGTGTCAACCCAACAGCTACTTTCGGAGATACCTGTAATGCACCTTTATAGTCACCCGGTTACGTTGTGACATTTGATACACCCAAGGCACTCCTACGGTATCCGGGAGTTACACGATCCCATGGTCTAAGGAAGAGATACTTGACATTGGCAAAGCTCTAGCAAACGAACTAAACGATCTTTGTGCTATGCTTAGGATTGGGTCTTGTCCATCACATCATTCTCCTAATGATGTGATCCCGTCATCAACGACATCCAATGTCCATAGCCAGGAAATCATGACTATCTGTTGATCACAACGAGCTAGTCAACTAGAGGCTCACTAGGGACATATTGAGGTCTATGTATTCACACGTGTATTACGATTTCCGGATAATACAATTATAGCATGAATAAAAGACAATTATCATGAACAATGAAATATAATAATACTTTTATTATTGCCTCTAGGGCATATTTCCAACACACATATCTTGACAAGATTTTGAAAGAGTTCAAAATGGATCAGTCAAAGAAGGTGTTCTTGTCTATATTGTAGGGTGTGAAGTTGAGTAAGACTCAAAGCTCAACCATGGTAGAAGAAAGAGAAAGGATGAATGTCGTCCCCTATGTCTCAGCCACATGCTCTATAATGTATGCCATGTTGTACCGTACCTGATGTGTACCTTGCCATGAGTGTGGCAAGGGGGCACAAGAGTGACCCAGGAGTGGATCACTAGACATCGGTCAAAATTATCCTTAGGCACCTAAAGAGGACTGAGGAAATGTTTCTCGGTTAAGGAGGTGATAAAGAGTTCATTGTAAAGGGTTATGTTGATGCAAGCTTTGACACCGATGCAGATGACTCTGAGGTGCAAACCTGATACGTATAGTGGAGTAGTCATTTGGAATAGCTCCATGTGGAGCATGGTAGCAGCATCTACAGTATGACATAGAGATTTGCAAAGTACACACGGATCTGAATGTTGCAGACCCGTTGACTAAAACCTCACAAGCAAAACATGATCAAACCCCGGAACTCATTGGGTGTTAATCACTTAGCGATGTGAAGTAGATTATTGACTCTAGTGCAAGTGGGAGACTGTTGAAAATATGCCCTAGAGGCAATGATAAAATGGTTATTATCATATTTCCCGTTCATGATAAATGTTTATTATTCATGTTAGAATTGTATTGACCGTAAACTTAGATACATGTGTGAATACATAAACAACACCGTGTCCCTAGTAGGCCTCTACTAGACTAGCTCGTTGATCAAAGATGGTTAAGGTTTCCTAACGATCGACCTGAGTTGTCATTTGATAACGAGATCACATCGTCAGGAGAATGATGTTATGGACAGGACCCAACCGTAAGCTTAGCATATGATCATATCACTTAAGTTTATTGCTACAACTTTCTTCATGTCAAGTATCTATTCCTAAGACCATGATATCATGCAACTCCCGGATATCGGAGGAATAACTTGTGTGCTATCAAACGTCACTTCTTAACTGGGTGATCATAAAGATGATCTATAGGTATCTCCGAAGGTGTCTGTTGGGTTGGCATGGATCGAGACTGGGATTCGTCAGTCCGTATGACGGAGAGATATATCTAGGCCATCTCGGTAATACAACATCATAAACAACTTGCAAGCAATGTGGCTAATGAGTTAGTGTGAGGACCGGATTTTCGGGGTATTAATTTCTCAAAAGCGGCCCTTGTGCTCACCAGCCCTAGGATTACTGTTAGCTGATGAGGCACCAACTTGTTACAGAAACTCCAAGCAAAATACAAGGTATGTAGTACAAGACCATTCTGGCCTATGAGTACAACGAATGGTTTCTAGTGGTTGATGGCGGAAGCGGTTTGCGGGTCATCAGTGTCTATGGGACTCCATTTCCCACAGGAATAGCTGACCAGGATAACTCCTATCTTTGCGAGGCTGCTATCTCCATTGCGTAGGATCCGGGGCTGTCATCGCAACGCTCCTGTCCACGCAAGAAATCTGGCCAAGACAATATCCAGGGACAAGCCAGTGAGTACTTTGAATGTACTCGCAAACATCATGAACACTGGTATAATAAATCAAAAGATAATCATGCTCTAAAACATGCCATGATCACTACGTCAGTCATAAATGAAACTTATGATGCATGCAAGCAGGTCAATCATGTCAAATATGAATATGCAATCAGGGAGTAAAAATAGAGTGCACCGATCGGGTGTCTGAAGCGACGCTTCGAAAGGATAATAATATAAAGCCTGCCTCAGTCGGGCGTCTGAGCGACAACACATAAAGGGCTTATAAATAATTGAAATAACAAGCATGCCACAGTCGGGTGTCTGAGCGACACCACATAAAGGGCTTATAAATAATTGAAATAACAAGCATGCCACAGTCGGGCGTCTGAGCAACACCATATAAAGGGCTTATAAATAATTGAAATAACAAGCATGCCACAGTCGGGCGTCTGAGCGACACCACATAAAGGGCTTATAAATAATTGAAATAACAAGCATGCCACAGTTGTGTGTCTGAGCGACACCACATAAAGGGCTTTATAAGTAAATGAAAATAACAAGCATGCCACAGTCGGGCGTCTCAGCAACACCGCATAAAGGGCTTATATATAAAAATAATCACAGTGAATATCTAGGAGGTAGAACCGTCCCAGGGATACTCATTAATTTCAAATAATACAAATGATTAGTCCACAATAATAATCATAATCATCATATGTCACATGTCTTAATCAATGTTCTGGTTTAGTAGTTTCTCCTCCGAAGACCGACACTAAGACCGACACTTGACCCATCCCAGACTGTAGTCCTTAACCATTGACACGGCTATTCGAATAGGTATAATCTCTGCAGAGGGTGTACTCTTTACCCACGAGTAACGGATTCCTTTAGTCCATCGGGACTAATTCCGTCTACGGTCTTTTAATTGAAAACCCACCTAACCGCACACACCAGCCAAACTCACCGGTGTCTGGAATCACCCTTGACACCCATTAAGCAAAACTCTAAGTGGGGAGGCTACAACCTCGACTTAGCATGGGATCACAAAATTTATACCGCGCGCAAACTGGGGGAGCTACCCCCTTCGGCTACAACCGAAAACACCCATGCCCCCGGACCAGGTGGCATGCCTACTGGAGGCCTCCGGTATCTTCCACCATGGCCTCTCTGTATGGTGTGTGCTAGGAAAGGGGTTGACAACTTACTGAACCGTACCCTACCTGTGGCAGGGACAAGTGGTAGTACGAAACAAGTATGGGGGTTACCGGAACAAGACTCGATCTATGGTCGACTCAGGAGGTTTAAGTATTTCCTACATGGTTAGCATAACAAATATGTTTCAACCAACAGACAAAGTCACCACTCGTCATGCCTCACTTTGCCGTACCGGACACAAAACAAAGACCGGAGACAAGCTCGTGTCTACCCAAGACAAAGGCTCTCCCGACTTCCTCCCGGTAGGCAAGAAAGGTATACGAGGGTGTCTACTATCACAATATATCGAATGCCAACAACCCAGAATTCAGCAATATGCACTTATGAGTATAATCATATCATCACATGAAATAACGGAAACTTCGTGTCGAGGTGGTGTTGCGATTGTATCAAACAACACACAATAATATTATGCCATGGTTCAAAAATGCTTGCCTTCAAGGTGTGGAGAGGTGAGGTGCTCTCCAAACTTTTGAAAGTTTTCTTCTCCCTCTCCAAATTCCTATTTTAAATAAATTTAAATTAACACATACTTTAAAAACAGTACAAAAAGGTTGTTTGGAAAATTTTGAAATAAATATGAAAATAAACTAGACCAAATTTGAGGAACAACAGAAAAAGAATCAAGTCATTTGGACTTATATTTAAAAAGATAAGCCCAGTCAAAGTTTAGTCAAAGTTCTGTTTTTTAAATAAAACAAAAAAAGGAAAACGGTTCGCCTGGAATACGTCTTCTGTGAGTGGTCGCGTACTTACCCGAAATACGCTTCCACCAGAGGAAAACACATCGGACGGGTTGCGCCACTAGTGGCTTGGGTTGGCTTACCGACAGGTGGTCCCCACCTGTCGGGTTCATCTTCTTCCCCCTATGCGCGCCTCGACAGAGACAGGGGCCGTTTCCAACGGCGATCCCCGGCGACACAAGCCACCATTCGACGCCCTCGCGATATGGGGGTGATCGGGAGGAGGCACCGCATCCACCTGCAGTGGTTAGGGGCGCGGGGAAGCTTGAGGGTGAGAGCACCTTCCTCCATTGCGGAGTGGAAGCTTCGGGAGGGAGTGAAGCTTTGCACACCTCGACTCCCGGGCAAAATTGGATGTTGGAAAGGGTCCTCCGGGTCATGATGGAGCTAATGGTGGTGATAGGGCAGAGGGAGGGGCTCTGGTGGTGTCGGGATGAACAGAAGGGCGGCGGTGAGCGTCTCGGCCGGAGGTGAAGGAGATGGCCTCTGCGGGTCAATTTGATGTGCAGGATTGGTCTAAGGGAAATATACAGTGCTACCTGTGGCTGACAGAGCGAGGGGGGGGGGGGTTCGTTTTATAGGCGCCAGAGGTCGGTTCGTCAGCTGCCCGAGGATAAGCACGACGGCGGCGGCACTATTGCAGAGCAGGGGAGGTGGGGGCTGGCTGGCAGGGCTTGCAGAGGTAGGCGATGGGGTTGTGGATGAGCACGGTGGGCAGGGGTACTCGGGGACGCGCCAGGTGGCCCGTACGGCACCGACCACAGCAGGCGGCGATGGCGGCTAGCTTCTGGCTTGCCGGAGACGTGGTGAGGGGCTGTGGTGCTCGTGAGGGGGTACAGGTCGAGGCTTGGCCCTACGCTGCGAGCGGCAGAGGGTCAGGAGGCACGGAGTAAGCGCGACGCGGCGGCTCGGGTGCGTGGCTGCAGTTGGCGCGCTCTGGGCGCGCCCAGTGCACGCCCACCAACTGCTCGGCGAAATGCCATGGCACCCCAGAGGGCTTGGATGATACTGCAAGTTACCAGACTAGTTAGGGTGGTTACTAAACCTCTAGTGGACAAGCTGGCTAGGCAAGTAAAGCAACTCTATAATGCTAACTAAAATCTATGCCAAAATAGTTCATGCACTCCAACTGTTCGACGAAATGCTAGGGGCATCCAGAAGGTTTTGCAAGTGACCAAAGTTTCTAGATCAGAGTCTCTTTAGGTACTAGAAGACATGGCATGGTTGGTTTGGGAAAAATCAAAACTTGATAGTGCAAGTTTTTGAGAAAGCCAAATCTGGACAGAAAGATAAGGGTATTTTTGCATGCACTTAAAATCATCCAATGGGTCCACTCTCCTGGACTTAAGGGTTTTATAGGGTGGTCTAAAAGCAGGAAAAAGAATCATGGGTAAAAGAGTAAGTAAAAATATGGTTGCAGTACAAATCACCAAGCTGGACCAGAATGAAGATGGGGTTGATTTACTCAAATTTTTCAAAGAACATCAGTCGATTTTTGCATAAAGTTGAATTATATACTGCCACTGATATCCCATAATTTTGGTGGAAGCTTTAAATAAATATTTAAATAGGTTGTAGTGCAAAATTGCCAACTGTTCCAGATTTGAAAATTTGGCGTAGAGCTCAAAATATCCAATGAATAAAAGATGTTTTTCCATAAAAGTGATTTAAAAACATCACATGACATCCCCAAATTTTGGTTGGAATTTTAAATAAATTTATCAAAGGGTTGTAGTTCAAATGGTACCCTAAAACCATGGGAGAACATTTTTAAAGAAATAAAGATCAGGAAAATAATTATATAATTAATTCCTCTGATAAAAAGAAAAGTTTTCTTGAGAGGGTATACAAGTCCAACAAAACATTTGGAAAGTTTTCACTTGCGGTAAAAACTCCATACTAACCAAGAAAAGAATGGTTCTGAAATCAAAAGGAAATCCAGAAAATAAAAATTTTATTTCCTGGCAAAATTTTAATTAATTTAAAACAAGGTCAAAAAATTTGGGTTGTCACAATTAGTCACGGGATCTTGTATTACGGAACGAGTAAAGATACTTGCTGGTAATGAGAATGAACTAGGTATGGAGATACCGACGATCGAATCTCGGGCAAGTAACATATCGCTGGACAAAGGGAATTGCATACGAGATTTACTGAATCCTTGACATCGTGGTTCAGCCGATAATGATCTTCGTTGAATATGTGGGAATCAATATGGGCATCTAGGTCCCGCTATTGATTATTGATCGGAGAGGAGTCTCGGTCATGTCTACATGATTCTTGAACCCATAGGGCCGCACGCTTAACGTTTGATAGCACTAGGGTAGTATTGAGATATTAATAGTGGAAAGTCGGAAGGTTGTTCGGAGTCCCAGTCGGGATCCGGGACATCACGAGGAGCTCCAGAGGTAAAGATTTATATATGAAAAGTTGTTGTCGGGGTTTTGAAAAAAGTTTGGTTTTTTCAGTATTGTACCAGGAAGGTTCCAAAAGGTTTCGGAAGTCCGTAAAGGGTTCCACCACGTCCCATACAGTAGCATGGGCCATAGGGGGGCGCCCTGGCCTTATTGGGCAGGCGCACCAGCCCCTACAAGGCCCATGCACCCGAGGAATGGAAAACCTAAGGGAGGGCCCTCCACTTGGCTTGGAGGGCACTCCTCCCCCTTGGCCGCCACCCCCTGCCTTGGGAGGAGGGCTAGGGCTGGCACGCCCCTCCCTCACCCCTATATATAATGGGGAGGCGCACGGGACAGCCAGCCCCTCCATGCTTGCTTCGTCTCCCTCCCGTTACTCCTTCATGTTTCGTCAGCGCTTGGCGAAGCCCTGCCGGAATTTCGCTGCCATCATCACCATCCCGCTGTCGTGTTCGTTCATATCTCATCTACCTCCTTTCCCTCACTTTCTGGATTAAGAAGGAGAGGACGCCGCTGAGCCGTACATGTTCTAAATTCAGAGGTGCCCTCTGTTCGGCACTTGATCAGATTGGATCGCGATTGGGTCATGAAGAGTATGATTGGATCAACCGCGTTACGACGCTAACGTTTTCGGTCTACAAGGTTATGTAGACACACTCCATTCTTGTTGCCTTGCATCTCCTAGATTAGATCTTTGGTGCTCGTAGGAATTTTTTGATTTTCATGCTTCGTTCCCCGTCACAAACCCTTGGTTTGATGCTTTGGTGTCCCAAAAAGTTGGAATATTCTTTCAGGTGGAGGCGACGTTTTCGTCGATAGCGAGGTGCCTGTGGTGACTTCATCAATCTTAAGACCCGTCGGCTCAGTCTCTTCCAGATGTTCATAGGAAGAGTATGCATGCATGCGTTTATAGAGGTGAGTGTATGTACGTGTTTTTGAGCGTGTGTATATGTACCATGTTTCTCAAAAAAGACATCAACACTCAGATAGCCCCAATACCATTATCCAATTTTGAGCCTCAATATCAACTTCCAAACGGTGCCTGATTTCTCTTTCTACTCGTGCACCGGCCGACAAAATAAACCCTGCATCTAAGTGTATCTGCCGTAGATACGTCTGTTTAGCAGACAAGTTAAATTCTGTGCTCCTTTGGTCCGGATCGAGCGAGCCTTCTTTTGGTCCGGATCAACAAACTCGAGTGAGCCTTCCTTTGGTCCGGATCGGACAAGACGACGGGTGCCAAGTGCAAAGTGAATTGGGAGATTGTCTGTCGGCCGCGTGAATATGGTGGTCTAGGGGTCCTCAACACCGACAAATTTGCGAGGGCCTTGCGTTTGAGGTGGCCATGGTTTGAATGGACGGCGCCTCACAAGATGTGGGTGGGATTGGGAAACCCATGTGACGAGGATGACCTTGACTTTTTATATGCATCCACAACCATCACCATGGGAATGGTGCTAAAACACCTTTTTGGGATTCTCCTTGGCTTCATGGATGCAAACCCAAGGATGTCGCTCCTCTCATTTTTGAGGCCTCCTCGAGGAAGAATTGGAAGGTGCGCGAGGCTCTAAAAAATAATGCATGGATCCTCAAGATCAACACCTCCACGGTCGTATCAGTTGAACACCTTCGGCAATTCTTCACTCTTTGGACGCTTTTAATTGATGTCCACCTTGTTGAACATGCCGAAGACACCATTGTGTGGAAGCACACGACAAGCGGGCATTACTCTGCAGCCTCCGCCTACAAGGCCCAATTTCTAGGATTGGTCCTCTCCCCCATGGATCAAATGATTTGGAAGGCTTGGGCGCCGCCAAAGGCTAAATTCTTTGCTTGGTTGGCTATCCAAGATAGAATTTGGACTGCGGATAGGCTTGCAAACCGAGGATGGTCAAACTGCGGGCTTTGCACTCTCTGCAAGAGAGATCAAGAAAGTGGACCACATCTCTTCTTCAAATGCCGATACACCATTCGGCTATGGAACTCGGTCATCGCGAAATTCGACCTTCACCACTTGGACACTACTACTTGGCAGCTACATGATTCGGTAGAGGAGTGGTGGACAAATATAACCGGTGCCGGAGTCCCCAATAGGAAGAGCTCTTACCATGCTCGTGTCATGGACCACTTGGAATGAGAGGAATGCCCGTGTTTTTCGACAGAAGAGCGCTCCGCCAACAATCTTGCTCAACTTCATCATTTGCGAGGCAAACTTTTGGGTCACTGCCGGTGCAAAGAAATTAGGGGCTATTATTTTATGCGAGTAATCACTCATGCCGTGTAAGAGTGACTTCTGTAACAAACTCTCTTCTTATCTTAATTAATAGATGAGGCAAATCTTTTGCCTCCGTTTCAAAAAAATAAATAAAATCTGTGCTTCCTAAGCAAAAGCAGTGCACAAATTACGCACTTAACTGAGAATCGGGACTTGAGAAGCAGCGCCACATTACTCGTCAATAATTCAGTAATCGCTTCGCCCAGAGCATCGTCACCACAGATAATAATTTGTGTCCCTAAAAAATAATCATTTGGGTGGATAAACTCAGACGCATCTATTGTGACAAACTATGTGCGTTGAAAGCTACCGGAAAGATTCCAACGAACCACTCACACACACTATATAGAGGCCACAAGAACAAGCCTACTGAACGTCCTCAAGAAGAAGCAGAAGCTTTTAGCCCGCAACACCATGGAGTCGCTTCTTCTTCTTCTCGCAGGCTCTCTCATCTTCCCTCTTGTGGCTCCTGCCAGGGAGATCACCAACGCCTGCACCTCACAAGCTAATGGTACTCCCATAATACTCAGTAATATTGGCAGTGTATTTATCTCTTCCCCAGTTAGTTTTCCGTCCATCATAGCTTTTTTATTATAGAGGTTTTCATCATCGTTAGATACCATCTTGTTGCGCAGTACACAACCTAACTTGAACCGTTCATGGGACCATGATAAGTAGACGGATGGATGGCTTATGGTTGAATCAGGGCTGGATACTATGTCGTTCGTTCTTTTGGCGTTGTAGAGCTTAGACAGGCAGCATGTGGTGATAACTATATTAACCACCTTCACTAACCATGGATCGCAGGTGCCAGGTTTGTTAAATAGATTAGCATACACATTCCCAGGAACATCTATAGTATAGGAGAGTATTTGAAATTCATAACGCATATTTCTATAGAAATTCAGGCGCCAGATAGCCAGCGAACCAGATAATTAGCAGAGATATCAACCGTTAAGCTACAAGAAAGTAAGCAACAGTGCTTAGGAAAAGAGAAGGTGACCACACAGAGCAAACCAAGCAGTGATAAGTGGCACGAATAGACGCTTGCGTGAACCAGCCTGACTCTCCCTTCCCGTAACTGTCGACGAATCAATTCAGTTTACTCCATTTGACGGGTTTCCTCTGGCGTTGGACTTTCGGGTAGTACAATCATGGACAAATTGGTAACCTGTCAATAATTGATTAAGACTTGAAAGTTGTGATGTGGAGACAAATGAGAGGGCATGGCAACCGGTGCTCCATGGGATGGGAGCATCGTCTGTTGGTGCCTGGATGAGACCCCATTGATGAGAAGGGAGAAAGAGAAAAAAAAAACAGGAGATTCCGCGACAAATTTCGGTTGCAGCTGGTGACAAAATGGATAGGGTTTTAGTACATTACGGAAGGCGTGTATAATTGATAAAATGGTTTGTGACAGAATTCATTCATAGAATGTTAGGCCAGATTCTCCTGTTTGCTAATCTGCTGACGATCCCTTTCGTTTTGTAGTTCTCCACGTCAACACCAGACCGTGACTCCGTACCAACTTATATCCAAACATCGCTGGAATGAATAACCCGACGCGTCATGGTCGTGTGCGTGCAAAGTTACGTGCAGTCCGCTGCTACCAAAATATGCAGGGGCCGGACGGTTTGTACCCTACCACCGGTGAGCTAGCAATCATCGGTTGGACGGACGGACTAGCTCCATCTGAAAGCAAACCATATTTTTTTTAAAAATATTAGTACAGACACAAGCGCTCATATACACGCGCATATACTCATCCTTATAAACGCACACACGCACACCCTACCTTTATGAACACCTTCAAAAGACTGAGCCGGCATATCATGTTGAGATTTACAAAGTCATCATAGACGTCTCGTCGTTGACGGGAACGTCTCCTCTGACTGGATGCAATGCGAGTATCCGGATTTAAACCCTGATGGGTGGGGATACCATACAGTCCCTCTAACCATTGAACCATAGGTTGGTTCGCGAAAGCAAACCACATTGAGTAGTCAGAAAACATGCAAGCGCCACTCTCTTAGCAAGAGTAGAGTTGGAAATTTTATAAACCACTACTATCAGTTAATCCCAGCAAACAGTAACATGTTAAGATAATGGCGTGAGTAATACTAACAAACTATACGATGGTCGTTTGTTGCAGATTTTCAGCACATGAATGGCACCGGCATGCACCTGACGCTGCACCACCCGCAGAGCCCCTGCTCGCCGGCGCCTCTGCCGTCGGACCTCCCCTTCTCCGCCGTGATCGCCCACGACGAGGCGCGCATCGCCCGCCTCGCCTCGCGCCTCGCCAAGACTCCCTCCCGCCACCCGACGTCGCTCCGCCAACAGCACCGCGAGAAGTCCTCCGGCGATAACCACCTCGCCGACTCGCTGGCCAGCTCGGTGCCGCTCGCGCCCGGCGCGTCGGTGGGCGTGGGAAACTACGTCACCCAGCTGGGCCTCGGCACGCCGGCGACCTCCTACGCCATGGTCGTCGACACGGGGTCGTCGCTCACGTGGCTCCAGTGCTCCCCCTGCGTGGTGTCGTGCCACCGGCAGGCCGGCCCGCTCTACAACCCGCGCACGTCCAGCACGTACGCCGCGGTGCCGTGCTCGGCGCCGCAGTGCGGGGAGCTGCAGGCCGCCACGCTCAACCCGTCCGCGTGCTCCGCCTCCGGCGTCTGCATCTACCAGGCCACCTACGGCGACAGCTCCTTCTCCCTCGGGTACCTCAGCAGGGACACCGTCTCCTTCGGCTCCGGCAGGTTCCCCGGCTTCTACTACGGGTGCGGCCAGGACAACGAGGGCCTCTTCGGCCGGTCGGCCGGGCTCATCGGCCTCGCGCGGAACAAGCTGTCGCTGCTCTACCAGCTCGCGCCGAGCCTCGGCGGCTCTTTCTCCTACTGCCTGCCGACATCGGCGTCGACCGGGTACCTGTCCTTCGGGTCGTACAGCCCGGGACAGTACTCGTACACGCCCATGGTGTCCAGCTCGCTCGACGCCTCGCTCTACTTCGTCAGCCTCGCCAGCATGTCCGTCGCCGGGAGCCCGCTCACGGTGTCGCCGTCGGAGTATGGAAGCCTGCCGACGATCATCGACTCCGGCACGGTGATCACGCGCCTGCCCACGGCCGTGTACACGGCGCTGAGCAAGGCGCTAGGCGCAGCCATGGGCGGAGCGCCCCGCGCGCCGGCGTACTCCATCCTGGACACGTGCTTCAAGGGCCAGGCGTCAACGCTGCGCGTGCCGGCCATGGACATGACGTTCCCCGGAGGCGCGACGCTCAAGCTGGCGCCGGGCAACGTGCTGATCGACGTGGACGAGTCCACGACGTGCCTCGCGTTCGCGGCCACCGACAGCACGGCGATCATCGGGAACACGCAGCAGCAGACGTTCAGCGTCGTCTACGACGTCGCGCAGTCCAGGATCGGCTTCGCGGCCGGCGGCTGCAGCTGAAGAATGGATGAAACGAACCGCACCTGTATCGCATGCATGGACCCAACTAGGTAAATCTGCAACCAGAGCACGCCAAGCTACTTGCAAATACAATTACACCAAAGAAGATAAACAATGTCATAAAGCAATGATGCATGTGAAATAGTACTGTGTCAAACACAGGCAGGGCAACTGCTGTGTTTGCTCTTCTTCTGTCTTTACAAGTGCTTCAACCACTGTATTGTAAATGTACAAAAAGTATTGCAATGGCCTAAAGATTTGGGATTATGGGATATGATACACTCATGACTTGTTAATGTGCGTTCTCCAACGATTCATTGATTCCCTGTTTCCATTCGACGAACAATTTCCTTATCATAAATTTTGCAACAAATGACAAATGCAGAACATTAGCCAAACTATTCAATTGGTTTGGATGTTTTGCCGCCTCCAATAATTGCTACTCTCTCTATTCATAAATATAAGATGTTTTGGATACTTTAATATGGACTACATACAGGCTGACACGAGTGAACAAGCACACTAAAACATGTCTATATACATCTGATTCAGAAAAAAGTTAAAACATCTTATGTTTGTGAACGGAGAGTACATGGATGGATGACAAGTACTTCTCGATGTGCAGGAAGCTGCCCATGATGGATGGCAAGACTGCCAGGACATGCATATATCGAAAGTGACAACAAAACAAAGATACTGATAACTAACCGGTGTTATTCTCTTCTAATAGAATTGCAATCTTCTTGATAAGCTTCGTAGAAGAAAAGGAAAAACCAACACCAATTATATGAGAAAGCACAACTAGTTTACATTTACATGCAGATAAGGACTTCGTCCATTTATAATCTGTTAATCTCTCGAGTGAAGAAGACCAAAAGCTTGTGAAGCAGCAAATTCCATGCAGAGCACAGATAGATGATCCAAGAAATCATCCTACATATAGAATAACCAGTATGCTCTCATTTCAATGGTTCAGAAATCCCTGATGGGCATCCATTACGTCTCCAGGTCTTCACTGTTATAAGGGTACAATCAGTGTCGGGCACTAGATTGTGGGTCCTCATAAGAAAAACAGTAGCTTCCGAATTGTAACTAAATTTATGCATACATGTTATAGTAATGTTGTTCATGTGTCATACAGTATGAGTTGGTTCCGAACAAAATCCACAGAAGTAGTTCACTTCATAAAGTACACATAGCCAACCAAGAACCAACTAACGTCATATGCTAACAGCATAAAAACTCACAAGGGAAAATTCAGAGGTCTCCGTATTACACAATTGACATGATGCCTTAAATTTAAACCATGTCTGTATCGCAGAAAGTAGATGATGTAAAATGCTGCAGGATGACCAGTTCTACATGATGAGTGATTGCTATCTAGGACTGACAGATCTCGATGCCGATAAACCGATTTTATCATCTTTTGGACTAGAACCAAAAATGGAGACTAGGAATCCTTCAGAGCCAACTGGTGAGGGCTCATGTCAATGGCTGGGGCCTAACATAAATTGTTCGCCAGCATACACCACAGGACAGCTGAAAGGGACCATATGAGTCTTGATGTGGCATAATGGCAGCGGGTGTGCAAGACATCCAAATGGCTTTGGGGTTTGCTTTGTCTTAGTTGGCTATGGCCTACAGATAGGATAATATGAAAGGGTTCTTTGACATTGACACATGAGCTGTGAAAGTGGAACACTTCTACGTGGTACCCACCAGGCAACTGGCTTTGACAAGAACAATTTATGATATTCAGTTTCTTATTGTTGGATTCTTTATAAGGCTTTGACAAGAACAATAAGTGAAGGCTGCACAAAATAAAAACAAAGAGCAACAAACATGTGCTGGTTGGTGTTTCACTCTCTGATGTTGCCACATTAAACATATTATAGGAAGGCAACTTAAGGGCCATGGTCTGAGTTTTGTGACAGAAGCCTATGTCATAATAATTTTGTCATACACAAACCAATTTAGGTTACACGGTTCAGGTTCACAGCAAAATTTGGAAGAGATGGCACTGCAGATACCTAGACCCTTGTACCAAAAGTTGGATGAACCATGTTTCTGGAAATTACACTTAGGCCGCGCTTGGAATGTCTGTTAAATTTTACAACTGTAAATTATTACACCTGGATATTACTGTACACCAGTAAAATACAACCGAATACATTTCCGCCTGTAATCCGCCGTCAGATTGCAACACCCAAGCGGCCCCGATGTGTCTCAGCACTGTATCATCCAACGATGATTGAAGAAATACAACAAACATCCAAAGGATGGGGAGGGGGCAGAGGTGACCGCGAGCATGGTGCGGATCTGGCCGCTTGGAGCAGGAGGAGGGAGCGAGCGGCCGCCGCTCGCCGCCGTCAACATCACGTTCAAACGGCCGGCTGCCCTTAGACCCCGCGCATATCGCGGTCGCCGGGGACCTCGCCGGCTTCGGAGCGGACGGCATCTCTCATCCCTGTAAATAGCCAGCGCCTCGCCCCTGCCGCGTCGTGGACGCCGGCGACGCCTCCCGTCCCTCGTTACGGCGGCGCAACGCTCAACATATAGTCTCGAGCGAGGAGGTGGGGAAATACAAAAGTGGGCTGCGGTTTTATTAGAGTGCCCCAAATGGTCTTCGACTTGCCTGCAATCACGTTGATAGCGCCAACGACGACTTGGGACATGTCCACGGTCATGATGACAACGGCCTAGGGTGGCGTGGAAGTCAGGATGCAAGCTGGACGGGACTACCCGCTTGGCCGCAACGCCGCCCCACAAAGTATGCCCGCTAAGCGCTGTTGGACAAACCGTATGGTCATAAGTGGGCTCAAGCGATATGGCCGCTTTGTCCGGCGGGCGCCGCAGCATCCCGCATCTCCAACTAAAACATAACTCGTACTATGAGCTCTATCCAACCGGGAGAATCCCTGAAAATTCACAGCAGTAAATGAGCAAGCCGCATCTACTGTACATGCACAGTAAACTCGCACCCTGAAAATTGCGCGGCCGGCAGCGGTCGGCAGGCAGCATTGCCTCAGGTGGCGCGGGAGATGGACTGTGTGGACGTGCAGTAGGGAAGCTGTGTTGGCTGCTGCGTGCTACAGGTGAACTGTGCCCCGGACGTGAGGAAACGCCTTACGCCCTTACCTGCTTTCTAATCCCTGTCACAGTTGCATGATTCTGGCTGTATGCGGCTTTCACGAGTTGCCACTTAACCCACGAGGAAAACACGCGAGCACATGCAAACCGCCTCATGAACCCACCGGGACCATGACCACCCGCATTAGCAAGTGCAGGCTGACCGTTTCCTGCCCTGCCTACATCCTGACATGGAAGGCAAACATGGTCACAATCACAACAGTCTAGCAGGTAGTCGTGGGGACGGTGGACACACTCATGGTGGTCGCAGGCATGGCGGGTGTGTCCAAACGCATGCGGCCTTGGAAGGCTTAGACTGATGGGTCATGGCCGAGCACGGTCCCATGCACACAAAATGGCTCGGCCAGTCAAGCAGTAGATGCAAACTTCGTTCTCCCGGTCTTCAAGGCCGTGGGCATGGCATGAACACTGGCCACCCCACTATTGGCCTGGACATGAATGTTGGCTTCGACGGAAAACGATGAGCGACATGGCTAAGATGAAGGAGGGTAGCGGGAGTGGAGAGATGAAGGTCGTGAGGGCGGTGGGCTTGGACATGGAGGTGGTGAGACTAGAGGGGAGGCCAAGAGGATGTACAAGGTCATAACAGCACAGGTAATTGTGTGCACATGATTGTAGGAGCAAATGATGTACTCATGATGTAGGAGTAGAGATCATGGTCAGATTTTTGAGAATGTAGTAGTCGGCGTAGAGACCATGTTCAAGTCTTATGTGTATGGCAATTTTATGGAAAACACTGCCATGACAGAGAAACCTGAGTGAATCCAAGTTTTCTATGCCACGGCAGTGACTTTCTCTGGAAATGTCAGCATCTTCTCACTATTTTGTTCGAGTAAAATATTTTGGCATGTCACTATTTTTACTTGTGGTGGTTCTTAAGCACCAATGGTAACATAAGAGCTAAAACCAGACAATATAAAGATGAAGAGAAGATGCCATATATGCGATGCGCCTAGAGAGAACCATACAAGCTGTATTGAGCTCGAATGCACCGATACGGATACGAGTATCAGTATCGGGCCAATACGGATACGTAAATTCGTCATTTCAAAAAAGTGCCAATACGGATACGTTGTAGCTACTCAAAGCAATCTGGGGTGATGAGAATAAGAGATCTTCAGAGATCAGAGAAAGTGGTACTTGATGGCGACAGATGAATTTGATAGACCAGTTCGTCCTTCTACCAAAGGACTATGTCTGACTTGTGATTGAACACAAGAGCAAACATGATGCGGAGCATCCTACGGACATCACCATGTCAAGAGTCCGTTTGGCAAGTGACAAGTGCCACATCTAGTTCACATACATAAAGGCGAACCATCTCCTTTACGCGTGTTCACTTGACCCCTTCGAGGATGGTATACTACTTGACAGTTGACACCCCTCTCGTGTGCATACATAGGTATTGTTAGAACTTCAGGGATGACAAGGAGTGCAAGCGCAAGGGAACGACTACACCATCCAAGGAAGTGGAGAAGGAACCGTCAAGAGGAAGGCCAAGTTCCACCAACACCGACGGGAAGATCTCGAGGAAGCCAGATGCCAACAACACGAAGGAAGAAGACACACCCAGGCGACCCCGTGTGCACGGTCCCTCCTGACCCAGTGCGCACGACCCCTCCGGAGAGCTACTGGACATACTCCGCGCGCACGAGCCCAGGACCCCGTGCCCACGGTACAAGCCCGTGTGCACGGGCTAAGTCGTCAGGCCGCTGGATACCCCGTGCGCACAGGCTGCACTTACCCCGTGCACACGGGGCTGCCTGTGTGCAGCTGTTGGGCTTTGCTCATGTATTCACATTTCGCCCCTCCTTACCCCTTCATGTCTTGGACCTATATATACTGCTCCATTTAGGGATAGCTAAGAATAGATCTAGACATTAGAGCTTAGCTCATGTATCTCCCCTTATGGGATTCCGAGAGAGAGAGAAGACTCCATGGGAGTTCAAGACCTCCATTGGAGAAGATCCTTAGGGATTTGAAGACCCCTTCAAGGGAAGATTCCTCCATGGAATTCAAGACCCATCTCTCCTAGAGATGTGGATGAACTACCTTGTATCTTTATTTCCCTTGTTGTCTTCGGATCTTGATGCACCTCTTGCATTGCTTGTGATTTGAGGAGTACTTGGAGTGAATCTTGTCCATTAGAGTGTTCTTCTTGTGTTTTCCCCTTGTGTTCTTGGTGTTCTTCCTCAAATCGACCTCCAATTAGGTGGCCTGATGTTCACGATTTGGAGGTGAATTTGAGGAAGAACATCAAGAACACAAGGGGAAAACACAAGAACACTCTAATGGACAAGATTCACTCCAAGTACTCCTCAAATCACAAGTAATGCAAGAGGTGCATCAAAATCCAAAGACAACAAGGGAAATAAAGATACAAGATAGTTCATCTAGATCTCTAGGAGTAATGGGTCTTGAATTCCATGGAGGAATCTTCCCTTGAAGGGGTCTTCAAATCCCTAAGGATCTTCTCCAACGGATGTCTTGAACTCCAATGGAGTCTTCTCTCTCTCAAGAGGAATCCCACAAGGGGAGATACATGAGTGAAGCTCTAATGTCTAGATCTATTCTTAGCTATCCCTAAATGGAGCAGTATATATAGGTCCAAGACATGAAGGGGTAAGGAGGGGCGAAATGTGAATACATGGGCAAAGCCCAACAGCTGCACACAGGCAGCCCCGTGTGCACAGGGTAAGTGAGCCTGTGCGCACGGGGTATCCAGCGGCCTGATGACTTAGCCCGTGCGCACGGAGTATGTCCAGTGGAGTATTGAGCCGGCGGCGATAGCATGCCATGATTGTTTATAATCCTTTATCAATTGGAAAGCGTGGGTATTTCACTAGTTATGTGTAGTCCTCCACTTGACTAGTGTCATAAAGTGAAGAAGTCAAGCAATAACTTCATTTCCTTTTCAGGGCCATAAGGTAGTATTCCCCTAGGTGGTACGTGCGTTGCTGGAAATGGTGAGATCATCAATTGTGACAACATATGGCATGGTATCATGGCTAGCAGCATGTAAGTCGTACCAGCATTCAAGACCCCAGTGGTAAAACCAATTACCGCAAGTATCTTATGATCTTTGCCGAATTCAGTTTTCCAAAAGTAAATTGGGTTGAATTTTAATTTTATAATAACTAAGATTTTGAAACTATCTTTGGAATATATAAGTCCAAATCAAGCATTCGATCAAATGTGAAATATAGAAGGGCTGGTGAGTACTAAGAGAAACCAAATTCAAAAAGTTGACTTTTTTAACAATAGGGCTGAACCCATTCACGGCTACAATAAGGAAAACAATAAGTAGAACAAAATGTTGCTCACGAGTAAAACATGGTATGAACTATATAAGTTTGCTACTGCAAACCATAATTTATTCATTTGACATTATCTTGACTTCACCGACAGTATAGTAACTAATCTTACAAAAGTAAATTCTAATCTGAAAACATCAATCTTATGTATGCTATAATCTACTCGTTGAGATCCAGGTAAGAGCTTACCAGTTTCCATTTGAGAGGCTTCCTTTGCAGCAGATAACCCAAGTTGATTTTTCAGTATTGAAGCAACAAGCAAGCCCATCTCTCTCAAAAAGTTCAACTCATCTCCTCCACCATCAGCATCCACTACTACCTTAAATCTTCAAACCATAAACTTTACTAACTCTCAATGTGAGCATCCCATAAATATGTTTATGGTACTTGATTCCTCATAGGTATTGCTCCTCTGGGTTCATGGTACTCCAGCAGTATAATAGCTCTTGAACTACTAACTGTCCCTTTTTCCATTTTATGAGGAAGCATGAGAACCCTACACAAGGGCTATTGCAAAATTACAAGTCACGCGTAATGGTTGTAAGGCAATGTACAACAGATTCTAAAAGAGAAGAAGGTCACTTATTCTTAGGATCCTAAAAGCAGTGCAATGAAACTAGGGGTTTTATCATTTATGCCACTAAGTTTCAACTGCTCAAAAATGACATCGCTGCATTAGGCGCATGCTAAAAAATGCCACTAGACACCATTACTGTCAGCTCAAAGCCTGTTTCCCATGATATATGACCAAAATAACCATGGACCAAAATGTCAGCTCTCCCTCTATCTCACTACAATAAAGTGTGGGTCCCACTCGACCCCCAACAATGTTCTTATTTTCCTCTAAAATTATTTGCTTGCTTACTCATGACAAGTGGGGCCCACACTTATCATTGTGAAATAGAGAGAGCTGACATATGGGTCTAGGGGTACTTTGGTCATATAACATGGTCAACGGGTTTGACCTGACAGTAACGGTGTCTAATGACATTTTTGAGCAAGCATCTAATGGAACGATGGCATTTTTTAGGTGTATAATGACATTTTTGAGCAAGCATCTCACAAAACGATAGCATTTTTAGCAGTTGTAACTTCTACTGGCAAAACTTAGTGGGACACAACTAGTGGCATACATGATAAAAACCCATGAAACTAATCATACCAATATAATCAAGCTGAACAGAAAAAACTAGCTTTTTACTCACTACCAGCCCTATGAAGATCAAATGCTGACAACATTGATGTTCAAGTAACAACAGAACTTTCATTAAATGGATATATCAAATCTAAGACCACATCAAGACACAAACAAAGAACATTTGTACCAAGTACCTACCAACTACCCAGACTAGTAATTTTAAGCATAATACCCCTGAATATGCTACCGCTCTTTTTCTACCTGATTCTGAGCATTGAAGCGCTGTTTAATTCCTATTGCAATCTATCTAAGGGAAAGCTTCTCAATTCAGTATGAATATTAAGCTCTGCATCTAAGGGCATGTTTGGCTGCCATCCATAAATTAACTCAATTTTGTGCCACAGGTGGATGCGATCATACCAGCACTAAAGCACCGGATCCCATCAGAACTCCGAAGTTAAGCGTGCTTGGGCGAGAGTAGTACTAGGATGGGTGACCTCCTGGGAAGTCCTCGTGTTGCATTCCTTTAAAGAAACTCCGCCTATGTTGTCTCAACATAGCCGGTCCCAAGCCCGGGTAAAGGAGGAGGGTTGTGATAGGCTTGGCGAGCCAACATAAAAACTCAGCCACTCTTATGGAGATGAAACTCAAAAGATTTTTGTTGTTGTTGTTGTGCCACAGGTATGGCAAGTGGCAGTTTTGTGGCGATCAAATTGGTCACCACACTTGTGGCAACACTTGGGTAAATAAAGGTCTATGATAGGTGGGGTATAAATACAATGTTAGACAAGTGTGGAACGCCACAAATGTGGCTGCTACCAAACGTTTCTTGCACCTGCCAAGCATTTGGAAGAGTGAAAAAAAAACATGACATAAGTTTTTAGGGTAGCGAGATCTTCTCAAACCTTCATTGCGGAAAGAATATGAGATGTCAATTGAGGAAGAAGGCAATTCAATCGGTATCTGAGCTAGTTGTGAGGTCATCCACAGCAGAGTCTTCATTACTGATTTGCTCAGAAATAGCCCCTTCACGCTTCTTAAATAAAGCAACATGCTTCTGGTAATCTTCAAGCTCCTGTTCCAGCTGCTCAATAAATTTACTGGTATGTTCAAGAGACTGTTCATACCTATATTTCTCCAAGGCCTGTGGACATGGGAGTATAGATACATGATGTCAAGTCAACTGAACAAACTAAACGATAGTATGCTCAGATAGAAAAGGAGTACCATGAGAACAAGCAGATTTGTCGGTATAGGACTAGTGATGATTACCTTCTGCTTAGAAAGAGTATCAGGAGGTGACATAACCTTTGGCTGCACATAATTCTTTCCACGATAAAAGATAATGGTATTATTAGGTTTAATATCAATAACTGTCCCTTTGCTGAGCCTCGCCAGCTCCTCTGCGTACTCATACACTTGCCCAGGTCGACAGGGCTTGCAGACTACTTGCATAGTCTCATGCTTCTTCCAGTGGAGGTGCATGTTGAGAACCACACCACCAAACACCCCTCTCCTCCCAACAGGAACATAGTTCTTTTTCTTCTCCCCAGTCCGTTTCAGATAGAACTTCTCCTCCTCGGTCAGAATCTCAGGGTCGTGAACCGGCTCTGGAGCCCTCGGGGCCTCGTACTTCCTGAGTTTCTCAATCAGCCATTCTTCTTTCCTCTTGGCCTGAATTCATATGAGAAATTGACAATGCAGCATTTCAGCATTTCTCATCAACTATACATACGAAAGGGAACAGAGTGGTAATATATAACATGCTAAAACCAAGCAACCTTTCCGAGCTTGTATCTTATCCTGACTTCGGGGTTGGGCGACTTCATCTTCTTTTTGGCCTTGAGGCGGAACCACTTGAGCTGGTTGACCTTGGACTTCTTGGACATCTTCTTCTTCGCCGGCGGCTGATTCTGCACTCCATTCTGCTTCGTGTCCAGATCTCCGACCGAGAACCGCGCAAAGCCACCGTCCGTGTTCAGCGTCACCGCCGTGCTCCGGTGCCTTACCGGCGAGAGAAACCACCATCTCCGCGCAGCTCCCGCGCATCCATCAACCCCCAGGGAAGGCCGGAACAGCGGGCAGGGGCGTGGGGGATTTGCGCCGTGGAATCGCATCCAAGCATCGCTGGTTAGGAGGCAACAGATAAATCAAACCCAAAATACAAGATGGCGATGGAGGCATTAATAGGAGGAGTGGCGATGAACCGTGGAGAGCGTAGAGCGACGGCGGGGTGCAGAGTCCGGCGGCCAAGGAGCCGGGGGACGAGGGACGCCATGGCGGACCGAGCAGTGAAGGCGCTCCGGTCGCCGGACACCCGAGGTGTTCAGTTAGGGCCAACTGGGTTTGTTTGTGTGTTTGGGCTAGCAGGGCCTGTGGTTGGTTGGTAAAACCTTGGATGGGCTTATAATGGGCCACACGTCTGCTACACAGAACATGCGCCGGAGATCGTCGGCCCGAAACTCAAAATTACACTCGGCCACCGTCCGATCACGAATTGGCGGTTGCCCAATCTCCTGCTGCGCAGAGCGGTTGCGGCCCAGCCAGGCCCGCGTTTTGGTGGGACTTTTGTCTCCTTCCTTCCTGCCGCCGCTATCCGTCGTCGTCCAGGTGGGGAATGCCGCGGGGGGACACGAGGTGCGCCGCTCGCGTCCCTCCTCCTCGCCCCGCCACGACAGCGCCTCGACCTCGGCGCCTCCCCGTCCTCATCAACGCCACGCGCCAAATGCTATCCCCCCGCCGCCTGCCGCTTGTCGCATTGCTCCCCTCTTCGTCCGATCGGTCCGGTGGCCATGGGTACGATTTTCTGCTGCAACTTTTCGTTTTCTGTACTTTTACTTTGATCTTCGAGCGCATGTCGAGTCCTCGTTGCTCCTTGCTGCAAAGAATTTCGCCGTATTTTTGGGGTTAATTTAAGTGTATGTGCTTTTAGCCCTCCTTTTCGTTTCGTCGTTGTGGTTCGTAATTCGGCGACTTAGGGGATCGGCTCCCACGTCATTTTGTAGGCAGTTCATGGAATCAGTTTAACTAAATCAGGCACTTTTGATGATTATGTGTGCAGCTACCAGCAGCAGCAACAGCAATCCATTCAGCTTCGCGTTGAGGGGGCTCCGAGACCGTGAGGGTGGCGATTGTGGCAGCTACTACAGCATCCCCGACCTAGGCGATCAGCGAATAGGTATTGCTGGGTTGGACAAAATAACATTTCACATAGAAATTAATGATGCTTCCACGAGAGAACCGGCCGCTAGCTCGGTGGCTAGATCTTGCGGTGGTAAACTCACACACCCCGCGTTCGAATCCACGCGTGAAATCCACTGAAATGTTTGGACAAAACAGCATTTCACATACAACTAATGCTTCCGCAACCACGCTAACAGTCAAACCGCTTCATACAAATAATGCTTCCACGACCACGCTAACGGTCAAACCGGTTTGTTATTCGGACAGTAACACGTGCTTGTATAAACTGCATGAAAATAAATATGCCATAATAAAGGGGGTAGAATATATCGTCGCATGCAAGAATGGCATGCAGGGCCAGGCGCATGTTACATGTGGGTTGTGGCTATAGTTGTGTAATAATGATATTCTCTAAGTTTTCTGTTTTAGCGTTTGTACCCTAGGCTTTTCTTTTTACAACAATTCCATTGCAGTTTTATTATAGCAAAATGCCCATTTTTAACCGTGAGCTATGGTGCTGGGTCCAACATAAGCTCTGAACTATGAAACCGTCTATGTCAAACACTGAACTTCTAAAATCATTTAAACTGAACCCTTCCTTGGTTTTCTATAATGTTTTCTTAATTTCTGGTTTCCAAAAAATGTAAAACAGTTGATATATGCAGTAAATGTTATGATATTATATCATGCAAAAATATATTTTACGAAATGAGAATAGATAAACAGAGTCCTGTTTTGTTACAGAGGACAAATACTCAGATGTTTGGATGAAAATTTGCAGTTTCTCAGTCTTCCATACTTCAAAGCTTTCTGAAGTTTCATAGGTGCAAAACCACCCTAAATATTGCGGGAAGGCTTGAAGGGTGGTTGGTCTCCAAGGGTTACCAATAATCTGAAACAATTCATGCCTAAGGGAAATGCTATAAAGTGAGAACCATTAAAACTTCATCATACAGTATAACTATTTGTGTTCTATACAAAAAAAAAACACAAGAGATAAAGGAATTTGTCTTTTCACTTTTACACAGGACACATATATTCATCCTGTTGATTGAATTTTTCGCAGATTATCATTTCAGAGCACTCTCTACCCCTATGAAATTTATAATTTTTTAGAATCCTATAATACAAAATCAACTATCAAGTATCTATGTCTCAGGTTAAATGGTTTCATAAAGTTCGGTGTTTATTATAAACAGGTTGTATAGTTAAGGGTTCAAGTTGGACCAAACAACATATTTGCAAATATATTGAACATCATAAGAAAATGTTTGTCAAAGCTGCATTTAGGAACTGTGAAGGAAGTACATCACCTATTAGAGTGCTTGGTGATGCCTTCTCCAGATAAACTGCCATACACCATTCGTGTTCTTCTTGAATCTGCGGTGCGTAATTGTGACGAGTTCCAAATAACCAAGGAGGATGTAGAGAAGATCATGGGCTGGGAGAAGACCTCCCTGGAGCAAGTTGAAATACCATTCAAACCCTCACGTGTGATACTTCAGGTACGTCTGTACAAGGATCTAACATTAGTTGATTTCCCATATAAAACTCTTTGCATGCAGTGTTTTCTAATGATACCTCGGCTTAGGATTTTACCGGTGTGCCTGTCCTTGTTGACTTTGCAAGCATGCGCGACGCAATGTTGGAATTAGGTGGCAATCCTGATAAGATTAACCCGATGGTATTAAATTATTTCCTATACTATATTAATTTAGCCAGAGCATATTTCCTTTCACATATTCTTTGTAATTAATATACAGTTCCGTATTTCTGCTTTTAGGTTCCAGCAGACCTTGTAATTGATCACTCAGTAACTGCTAATGTGGTGAGGTCACAAAATGCGATACAGGCCAATATGGAACTGGAATTCGAGAGAAACAAGGAACGGTTCGCCTTCCTTAAATGGGGGTCTTCTGCATTTCACAATATGCTTATCATACCTCCTGGTTCTGGTATTGTTCATCAGGTGAAAGGAATAACATCAAGAGTTCCCTTTTTTTATGTTTGAACTCTTATCTTATGTTATCTAGTGTAGGTAAATCTTGAGTATCTTGCCAGAGTTGTTTTCAACAGAGATGGCCTTCTTTATCCCGATAGTGTTCTGGGGACTGATTCCCACACTACAATGATTAATGGACTGGGTGTTGTTGGTTGGGGGGTTGGAGGGATTGATGCTGAGGCAGCTATGCTTGGTCAGGTACATGCTCAAATTCTTTTGGCCTTGACATGTGCTTGCATATGCAATTTCCTGGAAAACAGTATGCTGAGTGATATTTGCCTGTTTCTTGTGCTAGTTTTTCAGTTTGAAACAATTTGTCGCAGGGACCAAATCAAGTATGATGTTTATAATTGTTTGACTATTGCAACTAAAACTATTGCATAAATGGTGCAAGGACCCTGTTTTGCATGTTTTGCCAGTAATCAGCATAACATTTTATTCCATTATCACCATACTTAATATAAAAGCATGATTGTTACTACAGCAGGAATTAAAAGTTATTAGCAACCTGGTAATCTGTAATATGGAACACATAAATTGCTTCCTATCAGAGTCTAGAGATAGTGCCTTTAGCTGATTCTTCGCAAAGATAGTGCCTTTAGCTGATTCTTGATGTTATGTTCGGAGCTCGAACCACCTTCAGGCAGACAGTTTTATTTGATCGGGAGCACAGGGTTACAAGAGATTAAATTATCAATTTTATTCATATATGTGCATTTGCACGTGCACGATTACTAGTTATCAATAAAACAATTAATTTTAGTCTAGGTAGTTGTTTGGAACATGTAAATGATCCTGTCAGTCTGTTGCTGCAGTTTTGATGAACATTAAATGTTCAGCGACTACCGAGCCATGAATCGATAGTACATGAGAACAAAATTTCCTCACAAGCTCAGTGAATGCTTTATATATTTACCTCTTCTATATTTTGTCCGCAGCCCATGAGCATGGTATTACCTGGTGTCGTTGGATTCAAGCTACATGGAACACTAAGGGATGGGGTCACAGCAACTGATCTAGTTCTCACGGTTACCCAAATGCTTCGGAAACATGGTGTTGTTGGAAAGTTTGTGGAGTTCTATGGTATTTTATTGTCTAGATCATTGGCAGATATCCTTTGTCCTGTCACAAACAGTTAGCGGCTATTATCAGGGACTTAGCTTTGTTACTGTGTAAGTGTAGGCCGAGGTATGGAAGAGCTTGCATTGGCTGATAGAACAACAATTGCAAATATGGCACCAGAGTATGGAGCAACTGTTGGTTTCTTTCCAGTTGACCATATCACCTTAGAATATCTTAAAATGACTGGAAGAGAAGATGAAACTGTGAGTATAATGGTTGTTTGTTCTTTCAAAATGACTTTGCTACATATACATTGCTATGCTTTGCAGATGCTGTTTGGAACAAAAACGTACACTAGTATATCCATGTCCTGATGGTTAACATAATTTCTACTGAGAACTACGTTCTTATTCGGTAATGCTGAATGCTTTGACCATGTAGGTATCAACAATAGAGGCATATCTACGTGCAAACAAAATGTTTGTGGATTACAATGAAGTAAGTTTAGTTCTTCACTGTTATGAATATAGTGAACACCATGCAGGAATATTGACTGCGTATTCCATTATGATTTTAGCCTAAAATAGAACCGACATATTCATCATACATAGAATTGGATCTGGGAGATGTTGAGCCATGTATTTCTGGTCCGAAGAGGTAATTTATCCTGTTATGTTGTGGTATACTTCCATTCTCTTACATGGTTTTAATACAAGCTCTTCTTGCAGACCTCATGATCGAGTCACCTTAAAAGACATGAAGACAGACTGGCATGCATGTCTGGAAAATAAAATTGGTTTCAAGGTGCGTCGATCATCAGACAAATAAATTTGTTTGCTCATACTAATTGAAGGGATCTTGATGCCTAGATTATATATTTAAGTCTATTAATTCCAAGTGGTTGAGGTGTTGCGCAAGAGAGCAAACATAATATATCAAAACTTACGTTAGACGTTCGTTACAGCCTATAAGTGTGCCTCTTGTCCTGTCTTTGCAAACAAATTCCAGAATTCTGGTCTCAAGTCTGTATTCATAAAAAGTTCATGGGCTGTGCTGATACATTTGAAAATTACCAATTTTTCTCATTTTCCAATAGCTTCATGCGCTGACTAACATCCATGGTATTTTTAGGTCATAAGATATGTTGAGTGTGTTTGCTTTACCTAATGTAACTATTCTCTTGAGAAGACAGAAGCAAGGATGATTCATTCTATTTATTTCAGGGTTATGGTATCCCAAAAGATTTGCAAAATAGAGTGGTGAAGTTTGATTTTCATGGGCGAACTGCAGAGCTTAAACATGGGACTGTTGTCATAGCTGCTATCACAAGCTGCACAAACACCTCAAACCCCACCGTTATGATTGCTTCTGGGTTGGTTGCAAAGAAAGCTTACGAGTTGGGCCTCGAGGTCAGCACTTAGTTAATTATGATCAATAGTTTATAGTTACTGTAGGTGTGCATCTTCCTTCTCTGCCCTTTGGCTAGTCAGGGTACTCAATTGCCTTCTTCTGTTTGGTAAGGTCAAACCATGGATTAAAACAAGTCTTGCCCCTGGGTCAGGAGTTGTTACCAAATATCTGCTTAGGAGGTATGTTTCTACATGTCACTTAATTCATCATATGCCCCTTATTGTTGTTCCTGCAATCCGGCCTGGATGCAATTATGTATTGTAACCTCCAATCATACTGATCGTGGATGCAATATAACATTTTCAGTGGTTTGCTGAAGTACTTGAGCGACCTGGGTTTCAATCTAGTTGGGTATGGCTGTACTACCTGTATCGGAAATTCAGGTGATCTTGATCAAATCGTTGCAGATGAAATTACAGAAAATGGTACTATCTTCTTGCATGTGCCTCTTCACTCCTTTCAAAGTATCATATTGAAGACACTAGTATAATTTTTTATCTTTTTGTTAGACATCATCGCGGTTGCTGTTCTTTCTGGAAACCGTAACTTTGAAGGGCGGATACATCCATTAACTCAAGCTAATTATCTTGCTTCTCCTCCTCTAGTCGTTGTATATGCTCTTGCTGGCACTGTAAGTGGAAATATTGTAAATGTTTGCAATGATGCTTTCCAGCTAACGTAAAAATATGTAACTTATAGGGTATTTTGTTATGTATGTTTTGCTATTAATATCCATTAGCATAGTGGTTGTTTTGTATAGTTAAATCATGTTGCCAATTAGAAACTGTTATAATAGAAAAAGAAAAGTGGATCCTGTTCCCCAAAACGGTATGGATTCTTATGTTTAGAGTGTCGTGTTTAGGTTGATATCAATTTTGAAGAGGAGCCAATTGGAACTGGAAAGGGCAACAGACCAATTTTCCTAAGGGACATCTGGCCATCTAGCGAGGAAGTATCAGAAGTAAGTAAGTTTTCTTGGAAAGCAATTGATGCACATCACATTGCAAAGGTTGAATAGGCAGCATTCACATATGCACCTTTGCTCAAACAAGATTCAATTTAGCAATGGAGCTGCACTCCTGTTGGACATTGGCGCTTCTAACAGTTAGAGACACACTCGGGTATCACCCTTATACACACGGGTGCTACCCTTGTACTATATATATACAAGAGGTGGAATACCACAAATATCCTAACACACACAGACACACACAACATATCCAGACACACTTGGGTATCACATTCATACGCACGGGTACTGCCCTCACTACGTCTAACACAAACGAAGTACATGAACTTATTCAATGGTGATTCTAATTGTTGTGTGCTGACAATGCAAATCACAGATTGTGCATTCCAATGTCTTGGTTGATATGTTCAAAAGTACTTATGAGGTAATCACGAAAGGCAATCCCATGTGGAATCAACTGGTGGTTCCAACTACAGATGTTTACTCTTGGGACCCTAATTCAACCTACATTCGTGAGCCTCCTTTCTTTAAAGGCATGAGTATGGATCTACCTGGGCCTCATAGTATAAAGGATGCCTACTGCTTGTTGAGCTTTGGTGACTGTGTAACGGCAGATCATATTTCACCAGCTGGGAGCATTCACAAGGATAGCCCAGCTGCCAAGTATCTCGTTGGCCATTCTGTGAAGCACAGGGATTTTAATTCGTATGGCAGCCGTCGCGGAAACTATGAAGTAATGATGAGGGGAACCTTCGGCAATATTCGGATTGTCAACAAGCTTTTGGACGGTGAACCTGGACCAAAAACAATTCACATTCCAACAAGAGAGAAGCTTTATGTCTATGATGCTGCCATGGTTAGTTCCTTTGCACAAAAAGACTGGTCTTGGTTTTTTCCACTGTCCATAATTCCCATATTCATGAATTAGTTGATGGCTATTTCTCCTGCTGCAAAAGTTTTTAAAACTTTCTATTTGTGAAAAAGAGCAGTTGTGCTACTCATGTTTCTTCTTTTCTCCATACTATTGATAGAGGTATAAGAATGATGGGCAAGACACAATTGTATTGGTGGGTTCCAAATATGGGACTGGAAGTTCGAGGGACTGGGATGCAAAAGGTACTATGTTGCTGGTAAATATTTTAGTACAGAAGTTTCGTGCCTTGCACGTCCTCACTTTGTAGGCTCATGGAATAATGTGTCGCCGCAGGGAGTTAAGGCTGTAATTGCCAAAAGTTTCGAAAGAATCCATCGAAGCAATTTAGTCGGGATGGGTGTAATTCCTCTATGCTTCAAGTCTGGAGAAGATATGGACTCAATTGGTTTGACTGGACAAGAACAATACACTATTCATCTTCCAAGCAGTGTTCATGAAATGCAGCCCGGCCAGGATATTGTTGTTACCACAAGCACACGAAAATCGTTTACATGTACGCTTCGCTTTGACACAGAGGTAAATGGAACCTTTACTTATTACTCCTTCCGTTTCCCTGAAAGCTGTAATATTAGACATAGATATGATCTCTAAAACACAACTTTTACTAATAAAATATCATAATATATTTATTAAATCCAATAACAAATTACAAAGTACTTCTCAGAATATACTGCATATAATTTTCAAGTATCTAATCCTCTAGGAGCCTTTAATTTTCTGTAAACTAATTTCCTTTTAAGGATGCTAACTAGTGCTGCTTCTGTCTGCAAGGAATGTGAAATTGAGAAGTAAATTATATGATATATATTCTGGAGTTGTTCCTGTACTGAGAATACTTCATGCCATCTAAAACCAACCTTCTCTCTTTTGCTGCATCTATTTGTGCCCTATTATTGACGCCACATTAGGTCGACGTTTGATCATATAAAAGATACTGAGATAAACTTAACTCAGGAAATTCTTGAAATATATTATGAAACTATAGAATATATTTATAAGAAATGTACAAAAGAAAGAAAACTGTTTAAATCTATATTTTCAATATCGTGTGAGAATTTATGCTAACAACCATTTCGAGATCTTTTAGGTTTCCACTCTAGCCAACCCAACTTGTTTGGGACTGCTAACTTTCACGCACCCCTATCCATGGCTATTCTTTGGTGATATTCCGGTCCTTCAGGTCCCTCTTTATGGACTCCTCCCATGTCAAGTTTTGTCTACCCTGAGCTGGTCCCAAGCCCAGATAAAGGAGGAGGGTTGTGATAGGCTTGGCGAGCCATCATCAAAATTCAGCCACTATTATGGAGATGAAACCCAAAAGAACTTCGTGTGAGAATTTATGCTAACGAAAAAATACTTCAATCTTCCTGAGCTTTAATGCAATGTCTTCAACATTTCCTTATTTATAACATCTTAGGATGCAGTAGAACGTTGATTTTTGTATGATCAAATTTCATTTCTAATGAAATATGCACAGTTTAGTAGACAGGCTGTATGATATCGCATTATTTTTATTATATATAATTTCTTCAAGTAGTATGCATACAGAATTTAAGGTTTTTCCTTAAACATGATTTTGCAGGTGGAACTGTCTTACTTTGATCATGGGGGAATACTACAATATGTTATGCGAAAACTTATCAATTCAGCATGTTAGTGTCTTCGAGAGCACGTTTGCATGGGAAATTAAAGCATGAGGTCCAGAACTTTCTTCTTTTGGCGTTTCCTTGTATATATTAATTATGTCCTGTAGTATGAATTTTATGATGCCTTTTGTCTTAGCTTTGAAATAAGGTGATTACAATAAACAACCGATGTTCAAGCATGATTTGTATGTGTCATGTGGGGCACGTCTTACAGACGTGGGCCGCGCGGCCAGGAGCAGCCGACGGCCGCATCAGGCAAGGCGCAGGCTGGACAGGAGTCCTGATCCGGGCACATTAGTTCCTAGACTAGTTTATTTCGTATAGGTTTCTAGTTTGTTATTAGCCCATGGGGCCTTTATATATCAGATAGTTAGCACCCTTTAGGGATAAGCAATAAAGTTATTTCCTTCTATCTTTCCCTCCCGCATCATAGAGCAGCCAGGCAAAAACCCTAGCGCTCCTATCCACCGCGACTACGAACTACGTAGTCGAGGTCCTGCTGTCTTGGGCACCGAGGCCCTTGACAACTTGGTATCAGGTTCCAGGCGATCCTCCTCCTCGTCCATGCTCCATCCGCCGGCCGCTTTCCCCCCTGTGTCCGCGCCCAGCTCCCCGACATCGCCACAATCCGCTGCCGCCTCGGTCACTTCCGGCATGGCAGAACCGACCACCACAGATCTGGCTAAGATGATCGAGGCCTTGACGGCCACGGTGATGTCCCTGCAGTCGTCCGTCACCGCACTCCAGAAGGACAAGTCCTCCTCTTCGTCCAGCGCTGCCGCCGCCCATGATGGGCAGCACCATAATGATCGGCCGCCCAGGTTCCAGAAGATGGACTTCCCCAAGTTCGACGGCAAGTCTGATCCGCTCGCCTTCATCAACAGATGCGAGTCCTTCTTCCATCAACAACGGATCGCCGAGGAGGAGAAGGTGTGGATGGCGTCCTACAATCTCGAGGGTCCTGCCCAACTATGGTATATGCAGGTCCAGCGCGACGAGGGCACACCTCCGTGGCGCCGCTTCTCCGAGCTGCTCAATCTCCGCTTCGGGCCACCGCTGCGCGCTAACCCGCTGGGCGAACTAATGGCGTGCAAACGCACGACGTCCGTCGTCGACTTCCAGGAGCGGTTTGAGGCACTCCTTCCCCGGGCAGGCACCTTATCCGAGACACAGAAAGTGCAGATCTTCACCGCGGGACTCCAGCCACCCCTCAGCCTCGACGTGGAGATCCATAACCCACAGTCCCTCGCCGTCGCCATGAGCCTCGCCCGCAAATTGGAGCTGCGCGACCAGTGCGCGCTTTCCGCCGCGCCACCGGTGCGTTTTCCACAGAAGGGCATCCTGCCGACACCAGGACCACGCCTCGCGCCCCCCGCTCCGGCCCCACCAGCCGCACCTCAGCAGGGCCACAATCTGCCGGACGGACGCCCAATCAAGCGTCTCTCCCAGACAGAGATGGAGGAACGCCGTCGCCTGGGCCTTTGCTTCAACTGTAACGAGAAGTTTGGCAGGGGCCACAACCGCGTGTGCCAGCGCATCTTTCTCCTCGACTTAGCGCCGGACGACGACGACGACGACGCGGCCTCCGCCACTGATGATGCATCGCGGGCCGACCCTCAAATCTCGCTCCACGCGATCGTCGGCGTGCGCACGAGTGAAACCATGCAGATGCAGATTACTCTCGGAGGTGTCTCCCTCCTCGCCCTGATCGATTCAGGCTCCACCCACAACTTCATCGCCGAAGAGGCGGCCGCTCGTGCTACGTTACCGCCCCCCACCACAGAGAAGATGCGCGTCACGGTGGCCAACGGCGAGCGCGTTCCGTGCCAGGGCGCGTACCGCGTCGTGCCCTTCCGCATCGGCCACGAGGAGTTCGCGGAGGATTTCCTCGCCTTGCCGCTCGCGGGCTACGACATCGTCCTGGGCACGCAGTGGCTGGCGTCGCTCGGACCGATCCTGTGGGATTTCCGAGCCCTCTCCATGACATTCTGGCGGCGGGGCCATCGGGTGTGCTGGCACGGCATTGCAGGACCGGACGGGCCAGCCCTAAAATCATGCAGCGGCCGCGACTTCCTGGATGCCATCATCACCGAGTTCGACGACATCTTCGCCGACCCCTCCGGCGTGCCACCGCCCCGCAGCCGCGATCACGGCATCACCCTGCTACCTGGTTCCGCCCCGGTGGCCGTCCGTCCGTATCGATACCCGGCCGCGCACAAGGACGAGCTGGAGCGTCAGTGCGCCGCCATGCTCGCCCAAGGTATCATCCGTGCGAGTTGTTCCGCATTCTCGTCCCTGGTACTGCTGGTCCGCAAGGCCGATGGGTCCTGGCGCTTCTGCATCGATTATCGCGCCCTGAACGCCATTACTGTCAAGAATGCGTTCCCGATTCCGGTGGTGGACGAACTCCTCGACGAGCTACGGCACGCTCGTTTCTTCACCAAGCTCGATTTACGTTCCGGCTACCACCAGGTGCGGATGCGTGAGGAGGACATCCCGAAGACAGCTTTCCATACTCATGACGGCCTCTACGAGTTTCTGGTGATGCCGTTCGGACTCTGCAACGCGCCGGCCACGTTCCAGGCCCTCATGAATGATCTGCTGCGGCCATACCTGCGCCGTTTTGTTCTCGTCTTCTTTGACGACATCCTCATTTTCAGCGAGACATGGGCTGACCATCTCCGACATGTGCGCACCGTCTTCACGGTCCTGCACCAGCACCGGCTCTTCGTCAAGCGCTCCAAATGCGCGTTCGCCGTTGAATCAATCGCATACCTGGGTCACACCATCTCTGCTGCAGGCGTGGCCATGGATCCGGAAAAGGTGCAGGCAGTAGCGGACTGGCCGCAACCACGCTCGGCGCGCGCGGTTCGGGGCTTTCTCGGCCTTGCGGGGTACTACCGCAAGTTTGTCAAGGACTTTGGCGTGGTTGCCGCGCCCCTGACGGCCCTCCTTCGCAAGGATGGTTTCTCTTGGTCGCCGGAGGCGGCAGCAGCTTTTACCACCCTCAAGACGGCAATCACCACGGCTCCCGTCCTCGCGTTACCGGATTTTACACGGCCGTTCATCGTCGAGTGTGACGCATCGACGTACGGTTTCGGGGCCGTCCTTCTTCAGGACCACCACCCGGTGGCTTTCTTTAGCCGGCCAGCCGCGCCACGTCACCGTTCCCTGGCAGCGTATGAACGGGAACTCATCGGCCTGGTGCTCGCGATTCGCCATTGGAGGCCGTACCTATGGGGGCGTCAGTTTGTGGTAAAAACGGATCATTACAGCCTCAAATTTCTGCTTGACCAGCGTTTGGCCACCATCCCGCAGCATCATTGGGTTGGCAAACTCCTGGGATTCGACTTTACGGTGGAGTACAAGGCAGGTAGTACCAACACGGTGGCGGATGCACTTTCCCGCCGTGACACGGAGGAGACGACGATCATGGCGGTCTCAGGGCCTCGTTTCGACTTCATCAATCGACTCCGGCAAGCGACGTCCACTGATCCGGCGCTCGTCGCACTGCGGGAGGATATCACGGCAGGTGCGCGGCAACAGCCTTGGGCGCTCTCCGACGGCCTCGTTACTTTCAACGGCCGCCTCTACATTCCGCCGTCATCCCCGCTACTCCAGGAGATTCTCAGTGCCGTGCACGATGATGGGCATGAAGGCGTCCTGCGCACATTGCATCGTCTTCGCCGCGATTTCCACGCACCTAACCTTTGCAAGACGGTGCAGGAGTACATCCGCACTTGCGGTACTTGCCAGCGGTACAAGTCCGAGCACTTGCACCCCGCTGGGCTGCTCCTGCCGCTGCCGGTACCCACGGGCGTGTGGACTGACATCGGCATCGACTTCGTGGAAGCGCTTCCTCGAGTAGGCGGGAAGTCTGTCATCCTCACCGTGGTGGATCGCTTCAGCAAGTATTGCCATTTTGTGGCGTTAGCCCACCCATACACGGCAGAGTCAGTGGCACAGGTGTTCTTCGCTGAGGTTGTTCGTCTCCACGGCGTGCCACAGTCCATGGTCTCTGACCGCGACCCAGTCTTCACCTCCGCTTTTTGGCAAGAGCTCATGCGCCTCACGGGGACAAAGCTGCACATGACGTCCGCATTTCACCCGCAGTCGGATGGTCAAACGGAGGCTGCTAACAAGATCATTGTGATGTATTTACGGTGTCTTACCGGGGATCGTCCCAAGCAGTGGCTCCGGTGGCTTCCCTGGGCTGAGTACATATACAACACCGCCTACCAGACAGCAACCCAAGAGACTCCGTTCAAGCTTGTGTATGGCCGTGACCCTCCCACTATTCGCTCTTACGAGCCCGGCGACACACGGGTGGCTGCAGTGGCCAGGAGCATGGCTGAGCGCGACGAACTTATCGAGGACGTCCGCTATCGTCTACAACAGGCACAGGCGGTCTATAAGTCCTACTACGACAGACGTCATCGGGACATTCGGCATGAGGTGGGCGATTGGGTTTGGCTTCGCCTTCGACAGCGCGCCGCGTCCTCTCTCAACTTGCCAACCAGGGGCAAGCTCAAGCCACGATTCTATGGGCCGTACCGCATTTCAGAAGTGATCAACGACGTGGCATACCGTCTTGAGCTTCCGGCACGCTCGCGCCTCCATGACGTCTTCCACGTGGGCCTCCTCAAGAAGTTCTTCGGCATTCCTCCAACTACACCGCCGGGATTGCCTTCGATCCACAACGGGGCGGCTGTTCCAGAACCAGAGCGCGTGACTCGTGCGCGCCTAGCACGCGGCGTTCGCCAGCTACTCGTCCACTGGAAGGGTGAAGCAGCTTCGTCAGCTACATGGGAGGATCTTGACAGTTTCGTCGAGCGCTACCCCGCTTTTCAGCTCGAGGACGAGCTGCTCGTCGAGGGGGGGAGAGATGTCATGTGGGGCACGTCTTACAGACGTGGGCCGCGCGGCCAGGAGCAGCCGACGGCCGCATCAGGCAAGGCGCAGGCTGGACAGGAGTCCTGATCCGGGCACATTAGTTCCTAGACTAGTTTATTTCGTATAGGTTTCTAGTTTGTTATTAGCCCATGGGGCCTTTATATATCAGATAGTTAGCACCCTTTAGGGATAAGCAATAAAGTTATTTCCTTCTATCTTTCCCTCCCGCATCATAGAGCAGCCAGGCAAAAACCCTAGCGCTCCTATCCACCGCGACTACGAACTACGTAGTCGAGGTCCTGCTGTCTTGGGCACCGAGGCCCTTGACAGTATGTACCTGACTATCCTTTAGCATGCATGTGAGGTCGGATAATAAAGAATACGTCACATGATAATACTCAATATGTTCATTTGCAGGTTCTTATTTATTTGACTTTACAACTGCACCATATTAATGAATATTATAATAGAATTATATTTTTGCATTATGCAGTAGTTTTTAGAAATCAGTAAGAATGTATATATGCTGTTCATTGGTCGATAAATCAAGTGTACTAGCCTTTAAAAATGATATAGTCTGGAATTAATTTACTGCAAGCACGATTCTACTATTTGGAAACTTTAGTGTGGAACTAATTCTGATCCATAGACGCAAACTAAAATTTACTATTCAATCTTACTAGTATATATAGTATTGTTAGTGTGTCATGGTGGCGAATTTACCTGTGTTCACATGACATATTTTCTGCTGGGTATTGTTGGCAAGTATAGCTTTGGAGAGACATTATATAATATTGTTGTGAAAGTACAAGATTCTCTCAAGATACATGGTAATTTGCTTGCCTACAGTATGGCTTTATTTATTCCTTCTTTTTCCTAAAACACACAAAAGGTATGTGTTTGTTCTATTCCTTTTCTGGAGCCATGGCATTGAGGTCAATGTCAAATGGCCTGCGCCTACCTCCATCCGCAAGGGGCGGCGCTACCGACGAAGAGCCACCATCCTCCTCAGTGTGCTGCCTCTTGGACGATCCTCCAGCCTCCTGCCTGGATAGCCACCCCTGGTTGAACAGCTTGGTGTAGCGTTCCATAAGCAGTTCTCTGGTGGACATGAACATGCCGCCACCTTGCCTGGGTTCCTCGCCGCCACCTTTGGTTCCCTGCCTGTTTGGGTTCTGGCCTTTTTGGCTCTGATGTGCCTCCCATGCTGGTTTCATGCTGCTGGTTACCAGCCTGTTTAGACTCCGGTCTATCTGGTGCTGATGTGCCTCCCATGCTGCTGCTGCTGCTTGCTCATTCTGGGCCTGGATCCTCTTGTCCTTGTTGTGCGCAGCCATGTGCCCGCCCAGAGCTTGATGTGTGGGGAATTCTGCCTTGCATTGCTTGCATGTGTAAGAACGCTTGACCATGCTTGCACTGGGCACCTTCTCCTTTCTACGTGCCTCTGTGCTTTCTTTGGACTTCTTCCTCCCCTTCTTCCTTGGTACCTCGACATTGCCATGTTCGTTGCGGACTACCGCATCTCCTGCCATCACTGCAACAGAACCATGGTGCTCGTTTGGGAGCATCACGTCATCTCCTGCCATCTCTGCAAGGGAACTGCCTTGTTCGCTATGGTGCACCGCATCATCTCCTGGCATCTCAGCAACTGAGGTGCCATGTTTATCACCGAGCACGACATCAACTCCTGCCATCTCCGCAAGGGAACTGCCTTGTTCGCTACGGTGCACCACATCATCTTCTGCCATCACCGCAACAGAACCGTGGTGCTCGTTCGGGAGCACCACGTCAGCTCCTGCCATCTCC
>NC_057812.1:192199837-192203290 GCF_018294505.1 Triticum aestivum | reverse complement strand
CATCTCAGCAACTGAGGTGCTATTTTTATCACCGAGCACGACATCATTTCCTGCCATCTCAGCAACTGAGGTGCCATGTTTATCACCCAGCACGACATCATGTACTGCCATCTCCACAAGGGAGCTGCCTTGTTCGCTACGGTGCACCGCATCATCTCCTGGCATCTCAGCAACAGAGGTGCCATGTTTATCACCGAGCACGGCATCATCTACTGCCATCTCCACAAGGGAACTGCCTTGTTCGCTACGGTGCACCACATCATCTCCTAGCATCTCAGCAACAGAGGTGCCATGTCTATCACCGAGCACGACACCATCTCCTGCTTTGTTCCTTACCAAATCTTCTTCAGGAACATCTAGTTCGCTGGACTCACGCTTTCTCTTGTGAGACTGATCCTGCGCTACCCCATCACCACGTTGCTTAAGCGTGAGCATCACGTAAGCCATCATTACTTCAAATCTACTTAATTCGGGATCACGCTGGCTGTACCTGGCCACGCGACTGCTGTCGTTGGCAGGTGGCGACAGATTACCGTTGCGGCTCAGCAGTGGCGACAGATTACCGTTGCGGCTCGGCAGTTGCGACAGTTTAGCGTTGCTGCTCGGCAGTGGCGACAGTTTACCGTTGCGGCTCGGCAGTGGCTTGGGCCTGGCAGGTGGTTTGTAGCCTTTGCTTGGACGGCTTTTGAGATGACCAGAACCCTTTTTGTACCCCCTATTGGGATGGCTTCGGAGATGACCGAACATGGACTTGTCGTTCCTGAAGAGCTTCCCGCACTCGGGGCACGGCACGTCGGCACTGCTCCCATGCAATTCATAGTTGTTGCTGCTAGGCTCAACTTGAGCACCTTGTTTAACGATGAGCATCAGATCATCTCCGTCTTCCTCTTCTTCGCCTAGAGGCCCTTCTTCTTCAACAGATCTGTCGGGATCTCTTGAATATCCATCACCGGATAGCAGTTCGTCTTCATCTTCTTTTGGGTATCTGTCACCGGATGAGAAGGCTTCGTCACCAAGGAAGCCCTCTTGGGTGAAGGCATCAGCAGGGGCAGTGAAGCCCTGTTGGGTGAAGGCGGCAGCAGGAGCAGTGAAGCCCTCTTGGTTGAAGGCGGCAGCAGGAGCAGTGAAGCCCTCTTGGGTGAAGGCGGCAGCGGGGGGGCTGCTGAGCTCGTCGCCGGCATTGCTGGACATGACGCTGCTGCTGCTGGGTCGCCCGATCGGATCTTGACACAAAAATTTGTCTCCAATCCGGGCAGCAGCAGCAGCAACGACCAGCTGGCGGTTGCTGCCTGCGGCCGCGGGCAAGCAGAGAGAGGCAGCCTGCAGCAGCAGCACCAGCGACAAGAGCAGGACGCAGAGCAGGCCGCTCCGCTTACTCATGTAGAGACGGATCAGAGGAGGAGGCGGAGCGAGGGAGGGGAGGGGATGGGTTCGGTGGCTGGGTGGGGAGACGAAGGCGATGGCTGCTTAGCTGGGCGCTGCGGTGGAGAAGTGGGAGAGGGATAGCCGCCGGCGCTTCGGGTGGCAAGGAGCAGGAACGGACGCATATATATGATGAACGAACGCGTTCCTTCCTCGGTCGGTAGTAATGGTGGTGGGAACTGGCAAGCGCAAATCCTTATCTGGGAGACGAGGAGGAAGCCCACCGCGGCGAGTAGGTTGTGATCATGGCTCTCTTTTTTAGGAATAAAAACGGCTCCGATCTGATTTTGATCGGTTGCTATTTCTGTTTCTTCTGCTCAAATCGTCGTGGCGGGGCGTCGGGAATTCGGGTGGGTGGCCGCGGCGTGGGCCCCCCCGCCCCCCGGCCTGCCCATTAAACGCTGGCGATACACATCCTGCTAAAGTATTTAGTGTACTCGATTAATGAGTTGCCTTGCATGCATGCATATACGGGGGAGTGCAGCTCCCCGCCGGCCCCGGACGGCTTGGCTGGGTATCCGTCGCTTCTCGGGGTTTTTATTGCTTGTAATAATGACTTTATGTAAAGCTCCTTTGCTCTCTCTATCTGCTTATTATCACGAGTTACTATTATCTTCGGGATATCGAGTTCCTCGAAAGCACCAGCGATGTTGTTTGTTTGCGTATGGTGTGGTAGCTGCCAAGGGCGCGCGCATGCAAGCGGGAGGTTGTAGACGCTGTTTGCCTTTGACCACCAGGAATGCCCAAGGAGCCACTGGCATATGCTCTTTGGTTTGACTTTCGATCGCCGTATAGATATTCATTGGCATATATATGTAGGCATTAATTGCAAGATATGGCCAATTGTGTAGTGGTTTTTTATTGTCTTCTCTGTATAGTGCAAAGGGCTAAGAGAAAGCTAGTATTTCCACCATCCCACCATGCATGCTTTAAACGTCCAAAAGATAAGTGTAGATTGTGAAGAAACTCGGTCTACTCCTGGCACCCAGATTTGAAATTTATCGAATACTTTCATGCTAAAATCTGGGATTAAATGCCTACCAAAAAAAATATAGTAGCATGTTTTGGTGGTGAAACGCAAGGAAAACGGGGCAACTAGTTATGCCCTGCCATTGTATTGGATGGTCAACAACTCAACATACCTATATCCAACTGTAAATGTGCTTTTGTATTGTCAAATAACCATGCATATCTATGGGACGCTGCTCTGCTTCGGTGCCTTAAGGCACCTGCCTTTGGGCTTGTGACAGGTGGGCCTAACAGGTGGCTAGCCCACCTGTCATAGACTCAAAGGTAGGTGCCTTTAAGGCACCGAAGCTCAATCCATATCTATGATTATATGGGTAAATTTTTGGCAACTTTTTTCCGAACTCGTTAGTTCGCACAGTTGGCTACCAGAGTATTATAATGTTTGGAATGACGGTACCTTAGTGTCAGCTAGTAAGCCCACTAGATCCCTTCCTTCCACCTTTTGTGTCCCTATCGCAAGCGACCTGAGGGGAAACCCTAGCTGCCCCGCTCAACTCCTCCCTCGCTCCCTTGTACCCTCCTCGCCACCGTCTCGACGCGTTGGTGGCCGAAGCCCGGCTAGCCTTGGCAGGGCCTTCTCTCTTTCTCTCGCTTGGGGTGGCTAAGCACGGGCCGAGGTAGTCGGGTGGCGGTGCAGCGCTTGCAGAGGGTGCAGCGATGGCTCACGGCCTTCTGGAGGCGGCGTAAAGGGTCGTGCACTAGTAGAAAAAGGGTATTCTATCCCGGTTGATAAGGGCCTTTTGTCCCGGTTTTTGAACCGGGACTAAAGGGTCGTTACTAATGCCCTGGCCCTTTAGTCCCGGTTCAAACAGGAACCGGGACAGATGAGCCTTCACGTGGCCGGTGCGCCGAGCCCAGGCGGGAGGGCCTTTGGTCCCGGTTGGTGGCACCAACTGAGACCAATAGGCATCCACGCGTCAGCATTTCAGGGGCTGAGGTTTTTGTTTTTTGCTTTTGATCCCGGTTGGTGGCACCAACCGGGACCAATAGGCATCCACGCGT
>NC_057812.1:191436348-191473831 GCF_018294505.1 Triticum aestivum | reverse complement strand
CCGACGTCCGACTGTGGCATTTATTTTAAAGCCCTTTCTGTGATGTCGCCCCGACGTCCGACTGTGGCATTTCTTTTAAAGCCCTTTCTGTGATGTCGCCCCGACGTCCGACTGTGGCATTTCTTTTAAAGCCCTTTCTGTGATGTCGCCTCGACGTCCGACTGTGGCATTTCTTTTAAAGCCCTTTCTGTGATGTCGCTAAGACGCCTTTCTGTGGCATGATTTTCTCCTTTATTTATTTGTTCACCTTTCGAGGCGTCGCTTCAGACACCCGATCGGTTTCCATTTATATTTCTGTCGGGATTTCAGGTGGACTACCGCCGATTCCCTCTTTGCTTACCTTGCCTGCTAATACTTTAAATGTACATTGGTGAATTAATCATGACGCATTCATGCATGCATTTGTTATATCTTACGTCCGAACTATCTTGCGAGTACTTTCAAAGTACTCACTGGCTTGTTGATTTGGCCAGATGCTGACGAAGGCGATCTCATGGATGAAGAGTTCGATAGCGAGTTCGACGCCTAGAGGAATCCCAGTCAGTCTCGTGCGACCCTGGATTTGGTCACTGTATTATATCCGCTTCCGCAACCCGAATAAATTTATCAAGCCTCACCTCGACGCTCGATGAGATGCCAGTTTGAGAGTCGTGTTATCACACTCCCCACTGTGTTATTCCACCATCACTTTATCCTCGAGTCAGTAGTATGCCACCACACCATTGTGTTATATCCGCCATTATGTATAATTATTGGCGCGCTTGTAATAATTTGTTGAGCAGCCCTAGCTCAACCCGGTAATATATCCTATGATACTGGCTTATTGTATCAAGAATTTGTCTACCAGTGAGGAGGATTTCTCTCATACTGTACTCAAAAGATTGGTTTCTCAATAAATATTTTTATTGGAAAACCGGTCATGACAGAACATCAAAAGTATGAAACAATTTCTTGGCTTGTCATCGGGGTTGTGAATGATTTAAATACTTTGTGTGATGAAGATGGAGCATAAACAGACTATATGATTTTGTAGGGATAGCTTTCTTTGGCCATGTTATTTTGAGAAGACATGATTACTTGGTTAGTATGCTTGAAGTATTATTATTTTTATGTCAATATTAAACTTTTGTAGTGAATCTTATGGATCTGAACATTCTTGCCACAATAAAGAAACATACATGGATAAATATGTTAGGTAGTGTCGATGTCAAAACCGGCGGATCTCGGGTAGGGGGTCCCGAACTGTGCGTCTAGGCCGGATGGTAACAGGAGGCAGGGGACACGATGTTTTACCCAGGTTCGGGCCCTCTTGATGGAGGTAAAACCCTACGTCCTGCTTGATTAATATTGATGATATGGGTAGTACAAGAGTAGATCTACCACGAGATCAGAGAGGCTAAACCCTAGAAGCTAGCCGATGGTATGATTGTATGTTGTGATTGTTGTCCTATGGACTAAAACCCTTCGGTTTATATAGACACCGGAGAGGGTTAGGGTTACACAAGGTCGGTTACAAAGGAGGAGATATCCATATCCGTATTGCCTAGCTTGCCTTCCATGCCAAGTAGAGTCCCATCCGGACATGAGACGAAGTCTTCAATCTTGTATCTTCATAGTCTAATAGTCCGGCCAATGGAGATAGTCCGGCTGTCCGGAGACCCCCTAATCTAGGACTCCCTCAGTAGCCCTGAACCAGGCTTCAATGACGATGAGTCCAGCGCGCAGTATTATCTTCGGCATTGCAAGGCGGGTTCCTTCTCCGAATACATCACAGAAGAATTTGAATACGAGGATAGTGTCCGACCCTACAAAATAAGTTCCACAAACCGCCGTAGAGAGAATAATATTTTCGCAATTCCAATTTGCTGACTTGTTTTGGCAGCATGACGTTATGTCATGGCCCGGTGATTATTCGAACCGTTTTTCTTCAACCAGCTCCACACATAACGCGAGGCGGTTTCTTGACACGTCTTTTTAAAGCAGAGATCGTGTTCCCCCTGAAAGTGCGTTATATCGACTAGAGGGGGGGTGAATAGGTGATTTTTATGAAAGTCTTCAAAACATGGAAGTTATGAAGACAAACGATAGAAATAAACCTATTACCATGTAGCGGAAGGTAGACTACACTAGACAAGCCATAGTCAAGTATTCAATGAAGTGAAAGCACAATGACTTAATAGCAGCAATGTAGTAAGGATCAGGTAGGAAGATATTATGAAGCCATACAGAACATGCAGTCACTCAGTGAAGACAAAAGATAGTGCAAACATACAATGACTTCACAAGGAGCAACAGTAAGTAAAGGGAAGGGAAGATGAAACCAGTGACTCGTTGAAGACAATGATTTGTTGGACCAGTTCCAGTTGCTGTGACAACTATACGTCTGGTTGGGGCGGCTAGGTATTCAAACCTTAGGACACACAGTCCCGGACACCCAGTCCTGAACACGCAGCTCAGGACACCCAGTCCTCACCGTATTCCCCTTGAGCTAAGGTCACACAGACCTCGCCCAATCACTCTGGTAAGTCTTCAAGGTAGACTCCCAAACCTTCACAGACTTTGTTCATCCGCAATCCACAATGTCTCTTGGATGCTCAGAACGCGACGCCTAACCGGCTGGAGGATGCACAGTCCTCAAGTGTAATAAGTCTTCAGATCACACAGACAAGAAGACTTAAGTGATGCCCAATTTTCTCTGGCTCTGGGTGGTTAGGGCTTTATCCTCGCAAGGAATTCTCTCTCAAAGGCTTCGAGGTGGGTTGCTCTCAAACGACAAAAGCCGTACTCTCAATCTGAGCAGCCAACCGTTTATGGTTGTGGGGGGTGGGCTATTTATAGCCACTTGGCAACCCGACCTGATTTGTCCGAAATGACCCTGGGTCACTAAGGAACTGACACGTGTTCCAACGGTCAGATTTCAAACTCACATGGCAACTTTACTTGGGCTACAAGCAAAGCTGACTTGTCCGACTCTGGACAAGATTCGCTCTCATAGTCTTCACTCGAAGACATAGGTTTTTGGTTAGGCATCACTTCAGTCAGTCTGACTGGTTCTCTTGGACCCCACTTAACAGTACGGTGGTTCTTATGACTCAACACAAAAGAAAAAGAACTACGAAAGATCTAAGTCTTCGAGCTCCATAGGCTTCATGTGGTGTCTTCTCTTGTCATAGTCTTCAATGTGAATATCTTCATATACCACCTTTGACTTCAATGTCTTCATACATTTTTAGGGGTCATCTCTGGTAGGAAAACCGAATCAATGAGGGACTTCTACCTGTGTTATCCTGCAATTCTCACAAACACATTAGTCCCTCAACTAGGTTTGTCGTCAATACTCCAAAACCAACTAGGGGTGGCACTAGATGCACTTACAATCTCCCCCTTTTTGGTGATTGATGACAAACTAGTTGAAGTTTTCAACAGGGAATATAATCTGTGAAATTGTAAAGGATAAGGAATTGTCTTCACAAGTTGCAAGGGCTCCCCCTGAAGATGTGCATATAGGTAATTTGCTTTTGGAATGCAAATGCACATGGCAGGTTGTACTTGTGGAGATCCACTTCAACTTATGATGACAATCCACTATGCATGTGAAAGTGTATGAAGATAATGACATGCATAATGGAAAATGGACGTCTGCAGAATGATCTAAGTGCGAAATTTATCATCGCACATGCGGAATTTATCATCACAAAACAAAGTGGCAGATAAGTAGCAGACGACCATCGAGTTTAAGTGTTACAACTCAAAGAACCAAATGTAGCAAAACGAGAGTTGTAAGCACGAAGCAAAATATAAAGCACCCGCCCATATGGACCCGCTTGAAGACTATCAACCTCATATGCTTCTCCCCCTTTTGTCAGTAAGGACCAAAAAGGTTTGAAGACATAGAGCATCTACTCATTCCCATGCAGAGTAGGTGAAGTAGCAGGGGCGTTGGTGGTGTTTGGCGGTGCTGAAGAGCTTGGAGCAGAGTTGACGCGTGCTGAAGGAGGTGGTGGTGAAGTAGCATCATCTTCATCCTCGATAACTCTGGCAGTCACTATTGCAGCAGATGAAGAGAACTCAGAGTCTTCAAGGGATGGAGTTCCTAGCAGCACAGCTCTTCGAGGAGGTGTGGAGTCAAACTTGATCGCTCAGTGAAGCCATCCTCTTGGAGATCATCTTCAGAACACATCATCGTTAGCCCTTTCCATGTACGGCGACAGGTTTCATGGGCAACGAAAGCATTCTTGGTGGCAAGATTGCGAATGCGATTAACTTCCACCAAGAGGCTTTTCATCTGACGCTTCAGCCAGTCATGATGCCTATCCTGTTTCTGATGAAGAGCCACAAGAAACTCTCGGTCGTTGAGAACACGAGTGCGCTTCTTGGGTCTTGGAGCAGTTGTACTATCAGTGGCTTCAGTAGACGCAGGGTGTGGTGCACGTGTAGTGCCAGCCAAAGGATACACCCGAGTGACTGCTTCAACTCCTTCAATGTTCTGTGAGAAACTCTGATGCTCTGCATTCTGAAGACTTAGAGGTTCCTTTGCAGGCTCAGGATAGATGGCTTCAGTAGAGATATCCACATCAGGCAGAAAAATCCTATGATTGCGAGCAGATGGCTGATATGAGATATCGGAGTGAAGTTTAATTAGCCGCATTACCCATGGGGTGTAGAACTTCAAGCCAAACAGATCAGAGCCCGAGGCAGCAAGTTGGCGGATGAATAAGTCCTGTGCATTGAAGCATTTTCCATGAAGAATATAGAAGACCAAAGTCTTCATTGCACCCTGAAGCTTGGCATTTGGAGAGTGCCCTTTGATGGGCCAGAGAGTTCGCCTGATGATGTGATACATGGTTCGTGGCAGATACTCAAGGTCTTAACGAAGAACTCTATTGGATAAGCAGCATCTTGGGGCAATGGCTTCATCATGCTGAGCATCTGACTCATATCAGGTTCCGGCCTCTTAAAGATGCTCTCAATAGCTTCACTATGCAGCTGACAGCCATGCTCGTAGAGATCGCCAGGAGTGGGCAAACCAGTGAGCTCAATGATTTCAAATGCATTGGCTTCGTGATGAACATTTTCGGTCATCTACTCCAGGACCCAAGTCTTTGGATCTCTGCTGTACCCGCGAATGTGAAGTGTGGCATAGAATTGGAGTAGCAGCTCTTCATTCCAATGCTCTTGGTCAGTAACGAACGGCAGCAGTCCAACTTCCTTGAAGCAATCCAAAGCTTCTTCTAGACAAGGCAGACCAGCTATGGCTTCAATGTCAAGGCGCTTGTGTGGGAAGATGCGACCTTGGTTGTAAAGAATGCATGAGTAATAGCTTCGCTGAGGATAGCTCCAGAACCGATCAGATGATATCCTTTCCCTTGAGTAGGGGTTCCTGGAGCTATCGAAGAATGTGTTGTTTGCCCTGAAGCCATTGATATTGAAGGAGCCAGGTGCTGATGCAGGACCTAGGAACCTTGGCAATCTTGGGATTGGCTTCTGTACCTGAGGCTTGTGCTCAACATGGTAGTCGAACTGGGGACCGGCAGCAGACTCAGGAACAGAAGTGACAAGGTCAATGGCTTCGCTGTCTTCTTTTTCCGTTGGGGAGGGCTCCACATTAGCTTCATTGGTGGTTGTGGCAGCCGCAAGATTTTCAAGCACGTTCTCCTTGAGAACTGCTTCTTGGTGGGACAGTGGAGTGGCAACTTGTGGGACTTCATCTTCCGCGGCTGATGCAGCCGGATTGTCTTCAGCAGAGACTTGAGGCCTTGGACCTTTGCGAAGCCTGCGCAACGCAGGCGACGCCTGTGGTGTTGGAGTGGGTTGGGCCTCATAGTCTTCTTCCTTTTGTGGGCGATCTGCCCATGAAGCATCCTGTGCAATTGGCGTCAGTGGACGACCAATGCTGATGAGTTCGCTGTTCTGAGGAAGGACTGCACCATCTTCTACATTGTCATGTTGACCAATGTCTTCAGCAGCGATGGGATCAGCTGCTGGAAAGTCTTCAGCTTCATGAGCCTCTGTGGAAGCAGGCTCATGGATAGTCAGTTGGCATTCATGGCGTTCAGCTTCAGGATAGACCATAGAAATGGGTTCAACTATCAAGGGCTCTGTGGGAGCTACCCCATCTTTCTTAGTCTTCCTCTTCTTCTTGGAGGGGGCAGTTGGAGAGGCTTCAGAATGTTTCCTCTTCCTGGCTTCAGCCTCAGCAGTCCTTGTCTTCTTGAGCTCTGAAGCTGTTGACCGGCTTTTTGGCTTCGAGCCAGTCATTTTAGTTGGGAAGACAATAGGAACTGCTTCCTGCCTTGGTGCGTCAGGTTCAGCCGTAGCAGGCTTCTTCTTCTTCTTTGCGTCCATCCTGGGGTCGATGCCAGGACGCCCAAGGGCCTTGCGCTTCTCAGCCTCATTATAGGCTTGCACACATCTGTCAGCCAGAGTCTTCATGCGCTCACGCGAACCCTGAGCTTCTGCACGCTTCTTCACAAAGGCTTCCTTGAGCTCGTGCATCATACTCTTGAAGATCTTCACTTCCTGCACGCTGAGCTTGGCCATATGCTTCTTGAACTGAGCCTTTTCATAGTCAATCTTTTGCTTCAGTTCAACAATGCGCTGGGTAATAGCGAGTTCTGAAGCAATGGCGCCTTGGAAGGCGACACTGAGGCCAATTGGTAGCTACAGATCTTCAAAGCTGATGTTTGGCGTGTCAAACCACTCGTCAATGAAGTTGTGGATGATGGTCACATCAAAGAGAGGCAGATCATTGAAGATTTCTGCTTCTTCTTTGCTCTTGATGAGTTGCTCAAGAGCGTCATCTGCTAGATCATCATCACTTGACATATCAATGTCGTCATTGCGCAGAATGGCAGCAGCAGTTAGCTCTTGTCCGGTGTGAGGCAGAGGCATCTTGACTTTCTGGGGCTTGGAGATGCGAGATAAGTCTTCGGACTGCACATTGTCTTCAGGAGGTGCAGTTGCCAGTGGCTTCGCCCTTGTGATTTTTAGTGAGGGGGCAGGCTTTGAAGCTTTAGCCTTCTTCATCTTCTTTGTCTTCGGCGCTGCAGGAGCTTCTTCTGATTCAGCGTCAGCTGCAGGCTCATTCACTACAGTCCCTTGAACTAAGATGCGGGTGATGAGGCCTTCAAGGTTGGAGAAAGGACCGATGACATTGGGTTCTACATCTCGTGTGCCATCTGCCCTTGGTGCTGAGGGACCAGGGTTGAAGTCTAACCCCAAAGTCTTCTTGTTCTGCTTCGCTGAGTTCTGGGCAAACTAGAAGTTGCGCTTGAATAGATTGTCGTCACGACACCATAGTAGTGACGATGGATGTGCATCAGCTGGCTGTGGCCCACGGACCATGCAGGGATAGAAGCCTTGAGCAATGGCTTCATCTCTGGACCTGGGTAGAAGATTCTTGTATTGAATGTCTCCCCACGGTCTCTTGATGGCATTTTTCTCAGCATATTCTTGGGTTACAAATCGGTATTTGAACCATTGTTCTGCCCAATATCTTCGAATCCATTGGATTCGGGTCTTGCGCTGATTGTAATCCTCTTCGGGATCTGTCTTGTATAGTTCTGAGAGTTCATCTGGCAGATCTCTGGATGTTTCTCCACGACGCTTTCTGCCACCCTTCCTTGCTGCTTTCTCTGAAGCCATAAACTTTAACTTGAAAGCTTCAACACGTTCAAAGGCTTCAAAGGATTTCACTTGCTGGACCAACAGGAACTGGCTTCGGGAGAATTTATGTGATGCTATAAGAATTCTGCAAATGAATGCAGACTATGAGAACCAAAGGATTCTCCCACGGACATGTACCTGTGACAGCATTAAGGTGCGAGGGAAGGGGAAGAGGTCATATGCATTCTCAGAAGATTTTGAAGATAAATCAGTTTAGACGACATTGACCTCATTTTGCGAAGACATTCACTCATAGATAAGGAGTTGGTTCCAGATTTGTACGAATCCACAGATCAGTGCAAGTGAGGAATCTAACTACTTTGTGAAGCATAAGTCAATATACTAGGCATGTTATGAGATGCAGTATGAGAGAGATCTAACTTGTGTGAATAGAAACTGCTTGTGGTAGAAAGTGACAAATCCATAGGATCAATGGTGCTGTAGAAAGGAAGTTTTATTTACCACACTAAGAACTGCTAGACGGAGTGGAAGATGAGGCCGAGCAGTTTGATCTTCTGTGCCCTAACTTGGCGACGGAGCACACCTACGGCGACGGCGGAGAGGACGATGTCCGCGGTCGGCGTGAAGACGGCGTCGGAGAGGTTGCGGCAGCGAAGCGCTTCGTCGCCGGCGTCGTCGAGGGCTAGCAGTGGCGCTAGGGTTCGTGTGAGAGTGGAAGAAGAGATAATGACTGCTGTGAAGTGTGTATTTATAGGTACATGGGCGCCACTGCGCTATTACACAGGTGCCCCTGGCGATTCGCATCTGAGGAATACGTGGCCATTATGCGGAATTTTGGGGTTTGTTCCACGTCCCACGCACGCCTTGATTGTCGGGTGGTCGTTCCTACTTCATGTGGAGGAATGATCATTGAAAACGGACTTAATGGTTGTCTCTGTATCTTCTGCTGACAAGGACGCAGAGAAGACATTCGACAGTTTCAATAGAATGCATATGATTTGGAGAGATAGAATTTGAGATAGAAAGCATAGAGAGGTTAGGGTCCGATCACATTCACTTAGTTCAAAAGATTGAACAATGAAGACATGGCTATAAGTGAATGTTGTAGAGGGCAGAACACTAATATATATATATATATAATCAACATAGTGAAGATAATCATGAAGATATGTTGAGATCGAAGCCAAACCAAATGTGAAGACATTGCAAGGTAACGTCATGAGTGAAACACTTCAAAATAGAACATTTGGTGGTGGCGTTACCCACCATATAGGAAGTATTAGACCCAGACACGGCGCACAATTATCGTGGCGCTCCGAAGTCAAATTTCACATTAATGTATTCACACTTAGAATGTATGTCTTCATTGATTGAAGATATATTTTACTTCGTGTGTTGCACATCTAAGTCATCAATATGCATAAGGGTTAGGATGTGTGCCTGATCACAGGACATTTGAGGATTCCAGGATATTTAGCTCACACCGTAACTTGCAAAATCTCTTCTCATCCAAGGGCTTGGTGAAGATATCTGCCAATTGCTCTTCAGTGTTGACGTGTATGATATCAATATCTTCCTTCACAACATGATCTCTGAGAAAGTTATGATGAATTTCAATGTGCTTTGTCTTCGAGTGCTGAACTGGGCTGTTGGCGATCTTGATGGCGCTTTCATTGTCGTAGTAAAGTGGCACTTGCTTCAGATGAATGTCATAGTCCTTGAGTGTTTGCTTCATCCACAGAAGCTGAGCGCAGCAAGATCCAGCAGCAATGTATTCAGATTCAGCAGTGGAGAGAGATACACAGTTCTGCTTCTTTGAAGACCAACATACAAGTGATCGTCCCAGAAAGTGACATGTGCCTGATGTAGACTTGTGATCAATTTTGTCACCAGCATAATCAGCATTCGAGAATCCAACCAGATCAAACTCTGAGCCCTTTGGATACCATAATCCTAGAGTTTGGGTGTGATCCAAATATCGAAGAATTCGCTTCACAGCTAAGTGATGCGACTCCTTTGGTGCCGCTTGAAATCGAGCACACATTCAAACACTAAGCATAATATCTGGCCTAGATGCACATAGATAAAGTAAAGAACCAATCATGGAGCGGTATACCTTTTGATCGAACTCTTTACCATTGTCGTCGGGACCCAGATGATGTTTGGCTGGCATTGGTGTTGTGAAGCCTTTGCAGTCTTGCATACCGAACTTCTTCAGGCAATCTTTGAGATATGAAGATGTCGTTGCGTTGTTGTCGTATTTGAAAACCGAGGAAGAACTTCAGCTCTCCCATCATGGACATCTGATATTGCTCTTGCATCATATATCCAAACTCTTCACTGTACTTCTGATTGGTGCAGCCGAAGATAATGTCATCCACATATATTTGGCACACAAACAGTTCACCATCATATGTCTTCGTGAAGAGAGTGGGGTCTAGGGAACCAGGTATGAAGCCTTTGCTCTTTAGGAAGTATTTGAGTGTGTCATACCAGGCCCGAGGGGCTTGTTTAAGGCCATACAGTGCCTTGTTGAGCTTGTATACCATGTCAGGATGTTTTGGATGTTCAAAGGCAGGCAGTTGTGCAACATACACTTCTTCTTCAACCTTGCCATTGAGAAAAGCACTCTTCACATCCATTTGATATAGAAGTATGTTGTGATGATTTGCATAGGCCAGCAGTATGCGTATGGCTTCAAGTCTAGCCACAGGAGCAAATGTTTCATGGAAGTCAATGCCTTCCACTTGAGTATATCCTTGAGCAACGAGACGAGATTTTTTTATGACAACTTGACCATGCTCATCTTGCTTGTTGCGGTATATCCATTTGGTGCCTATTATATTGTGCTTCTGTGGATCAGGACGCTTAACTAGTTCCCATACATTATTTAGCTCAAACTATTGAAGCTCTTCTTGCATAGCTTGAATCCATTCAGGTTCCATGAAGGCTTCTTCAACTTTCTTGGGTTCTGTTATTGAGACGAATGCGAAGTGCCCACAAAAATTTGCTAGCTGAGTTGCCCTTGAACGAGTGAGTGGACCGGCTGCATTGATGCTATCAATTATTCTTTCAATCTGCACTTCATTGGCAACGCGAGGATGTACAGGGCGAAGACTTTGCTCTTGCTGATCATTGTCGTTGTTAGAAGGAATGTCTTCAGGCTGAGCATTGTCTTCATGTTGATCAGGTGCTGAGATCATAAGTTCTTCTTCTGGATGAGCTTCAGAAGGTATAATTTCTCCAGTTCCCATTAGCTTGATTGATTCACTGGATGGAACTTCATCTAGCACATTTGGCAGTTGCTCTCTTTGTGAACCATTGGTCTCATCGAACCGCACATCCACTGTTTCAACCACTTTGTAATGAAAGAGATTGAAGACTCTGTAGGAGTGCGAATCCTTTCCATATCCAAGCATAAAAACCTCATGTGCTTTTGGTGCAAACTTTGAGGTGTGATGTGGGTCCTTGATCCAGCACCTTGCGCCAAATACTCTGAAGTGACTGACATTTGGCTTCTTGCCAGTAAGGAGCTCATAAGATGTCTTGTTCAGAAGCTTGTGAAGATAAACACGATTTATTGTATGGCATGCAGTATCAATGGCTTCAGGACAGAATTTTCTTGGGGTCTTGTATTCATCTAGCATCGTTCTGGCCATCTCAATGAGTGTTCTGTTCTTGCGTTCGACGACGCCATTCTGCTGTGGCGTGTACGGGGCTGAGAATTCATGTGTGATGCCCAAGGTATCAAGATATATATCAAGGCCAGTGTTCTTGAATTCAGTGCCATTGTCACTTCTGATGTGCTTTATCTTGGCGCCATAATTGTTCATAGCTCGATTTGCGAAGCGTCTGAAGACATCCTGCACTTTAGTCTTGTAAAGGATTATGTGCACCCAAGTGTATCTAGAGTAATCATCAACAATAATGAAGCCATAGAGGCATGTAGTAGTAGTAAGAGTTCAGTAATGAGTGGGACTGAAAAGATCCATGTGAAGCAGTTTGAAGGGTCGAGTAGTGTTCATGGTTGCCTTGAAGGATGTTTGGCCCTCGTCATCTTCCCTGCTTCACAGGCACCGCATAAGTGGTCTTTCTTGAACTTGACGCCTCGATGCCTATGACATGCTTCTTCTTCGCAAGGGTGTGGAGGTTCCTCATGCCAGCATGCCCAAGCCTCCGATGCCAGAGCCAGCATTCTGAAGCTTTTGCTTGAAGACATACGGCAAGCTGTGGTCCTGCTGAGAAATCTACTACGTACAGATCATCTTTTCGATACCCTTCAAACACTAGAGACTTGTCAGATTCCATTAGTACAAGGCAACGATATTTTCCAAATATTACGATCATGTTCAAATCGCAAAGCATTGAGACAGACATTAAGTTGAAGCCAAGGGATTCAACAAGCATGACTTTGTCCATGTGTTGATCCCTTGAGATTGCAACTCTACCTAGACCCAATACCTTACTTTTACCAGTGTCAGCAAATGTGATGTGGCTCTTGTCGGATGGACGTAAGGTTGAGTCCATAAGAAGACTTCTTTTGCCAGTCATGTGATTTGTACACCCACTATCAATAATCCATTCTGAAGACGCTGGTGTCGTACCCTACAGTGCAGTTAGGGGATAGGCTTCACCAAGAGCATTGTGAAGCAAAAACATTTGACGAACCAGTGGGTCATGAAAGCTTAGATTCAGATTAGGACTAATAGGGAGAGTAGCAAGCGATTCAGGAACGAAGTACATAGTAAGACCATTCGGGCATTTGATCTTGCGCCCTACAAGATGTTTAAGGTCCCCAGCAATGGCGTTAGATGATTTTGGTTTTCTGCTGGAGACCTTTCCCTGCAAAAGAGAGTTAGGCTTTCTTAGCCACCCACATCTTCAAGGGTGGCTAAGAAGCAATAAGTCTAAGTGCAGCATCTGAGAATTTTGGCTTTGGAGCCCTAGCAAACAGTCTTGCAGGCGGACAATAGTACTCATAAGAATAAGCAGAATAGTTCTTGGTCTTATGAACATGGCGGTTTGATGAACCGCTCTCATATTCATATGCCTGAGTATGGTTTCCCTGCAAAACATTTGCGTTAGTGTGACTCAGGTGAGTCCTCTGTCTGTATGAAGCCTTTGGACCGTATGAAGCCTTTGGTCTGAGGTTTGTCTTCTTCACATGAGGTGTCATGATGACATTCACAGGAAGATTCTCCAAACACCTTTTTGGAACCCAGATCTTCTTCATAGGCGGTCCATTCCTGCAGTTATTACCAATGTACCTGGCAAACACTTCACCATTCTAATTCTTAAACAGTATATAGTTTGCATCAAAGGATTCATCAATGATAATGGGGTTAGCACAGGTGAATCCAGATAGATTGGATGGGTCTGCTGAAGGTTCCTTTGCAGCAACCCACATGGTTTTGGCGTACTGCTCAGGTTTCCAGTAAGAGCCATCAGCATTCATTTTCCTTACGAACCCAACACCCTCTTTCCTCGGGTTTCGGTTCAGAATCTGCTTTTTGAGGACATCACATAGTGTCTGATGCCCTTTAAGACTTTTGTACATCCCTGTTTCAAGCAATGTCTTCAACCTAGCATTCTCATCAGCAATAGCAGTGGTACCCTCAGCAGAGGGGTTAGTTACCACATCAACAGTTGAAGATATTGCAACAGTAGTAGCAGTAGAACATTCAGCAACAGAAGTAGCATTATCACTCTCAATGCATTAAAGACATGGTGGTTCAAATCCTTCCTGAGCGGGACTGATCTGTTTGGAGTGAAGTGACTTGTTTTCCTTTTGAAGATCTTCATGAACCGCTCTCAATTTCTCAAGAGCTTGCTTCCTTTGAAGATAATCATAGGAAAGCTTTTCATGAGTTGTTGAGAGAGTTTCATGACGACTTTCAAGTTCCTGATACTTAACATGAAGATTTTTTATGTCTTCAATTAAGGATTCAGATCGAGTCATTTCAGCACCTAACAGATCATCACTTCTGTCTAACAGTTTTTGAATATGTTCCATAGCTTTCTGCTGTTCAGCTGCAATTTTAGCAAGTGTTTTGTAGCTGGGTTTTGAATCACAATCAGAGTCATCGTCACTAGATGTTTGATAGTGAGTAGTGCGTGTGTTTACCTTGGCACCGCGTGCCATGAAGCAGTAGGTAGAAGCGGAGTAGTCCTTGTCAATTGCATCGGTGTCGGTGACGAGGTCATTGTCTTCAGTATTGAAGATGGACTTGGCAATGTATGCTGTAGACAGACTTGCGACGCCTGAATCGGACTCCTCCTCAGACTCCACCTCCGCCTCCTCAGAAGCAGACTCCTCCTCTGAGTCCATTTCCTTGCCAACAAACGCACGTGCCTTGCCAGATGAGCTCTTCTTGTGTGATGAAGACTTTGAGGAAGACTTGGACGAAGACTTTGAGTATTTCTTCTTCTTCTTGTCGTCAGAGTCATATTCCTTGCTCTTCTTCTTCTTTTTGTTCTCATTGTCCCACTGTGGACACTCAGAGATGAAGTGGCCAGGTTTCTTGCACTTGTGACATGTTTTCTTCTTGTAGTCGTGAGCAGAAGCTTCATCATTCCTTCAGCTTGATCGGGAAGACTTTCTGAAGCCTTTCTTCTTGGTGAATTTTTGGAACTTCTTCACAAGAATAGCAAGTTCTCTTCCAATGTCTTCAGGATCATCAGAACTGTTGTCAGATTCTTCTTCAGATGAGGAGACAGCTTTTGCCTTCAAGGCACGAGTTCGCCCATACTTTGGACCGTAGATATCTCTTTTCTCAGAAACCTGAAACTCATGTGTGTTGAGACTCTCAAGTATGTCAGATGGATCGAGTGTCTTGAAATCAGGACGTTCTTGAATCATCAGGGCTAGGATGTCAAACGAACTATCAAGTGACCTCAGTAGTGTCTTGACGACTTCATGTTTGGTGATCTCAGTAGCGCCAAGGGCTTGAAGCTCATTTGTGATGTCAGTGAGTCGGTCAAAAGTGTGCTGGACATTCTCATTGCCATTTTGCTTGAAGCAGTTGAAAAGGTTGCGAAGGACACTGATTCTCTAATCTCTATGGGTTGAGATGCCTTCATTGACCTTGGAGAGCCAGTCCCAGACCATCTTAGATGTCTTCAAAGCACTCACACGGCCATACTGTCCTTTGGTCAGGTGACCACAGATGATATTCTTGGCAGTAGAGTCCAGTTGAACAAATTTCTTGACGTCAGCAGCAGTGACACCTTCTCCAGCCTTGGGAACGCCGTTTTCGACGACATACCATAGGTCGACATCAATGGCTTCAAGATGCATGCGCATCTTATTCTTCAAGTAGGGATATTCAGTTCCATTGAAGACGGGGAACGCAGCGGAGACTTTAATTATCCCTGCATCCGACATAGCTAAAACTCCAGGTGGTTAAACCGAATCTCACAGAACAAGGGAGCACCTTGCTCTGATACCAATTGAAAGTGCGTTATATCGATTAGAGGGGGGTGAATAGGCGATTTTTATGAAAGTCTTCAAAACGTGGAAGTTATGAAGACAAACGATAGAAATAAACCTATTACCATGCAGCGGAAGGTAGACTACACTAGACAAGCCATAGTCAAGTATTCAATGAAGTGAAAGCACAATGACTTAATAGCAGCAATGTAGTAAGGATCAGGTAGGAAGATATTATGAAGCCATACAGAACATGCAGTCACTCAGTGAAGACAAAAGATAGTGCAAACATACAATGACTTCACAAGGAGCAACAGTAAGTAAAGGGAAGGGAAGATGAAACCAGTGACTCGTTGAAGACAATGATTTGTTGGACCAGTTCTAGTTGCTGTGACAACTGTACGTCTAGTTGGGGCGGCTAGGTATTCAAACCATAGGACACACAGTCCTGGACACCCAGTCCTGAACACGCAGCTCAAGACACCCAGTCCTCACCGTATTCCCCTTGAGCTAAGGTCACATAGACCTCGCCCAATCACTCTGGTAAGTCTTCAAGGTAGACTCCCAAACCTTCACAGACTTCGTTCACCGGCAATCCACAATGTCTCTTGGATGCTCAGAACACGACGCCTAATCGGCTGGAGGATGCACAGTCCTCAAGTGTAATAAGTCTTCAGATCACACAGACAAGAAGACTTAAGTGATGCCCAATTCTCTCTGGCTCTGGGTGGTTAGGGCTTTATCCTCGCAAGGAATTCTCTCTTAAATGCTTCGAGGTGGGTTGCTCTCAAACGACAAAAGCCGTACTCTCAATCTGAGCAGCCAACCGTTTATGGTTGTGGGGGGTGGGCTATTTATAGCCACTTGGCAACCCGACCTGATTTGTCCGAAATGACCCTGGGTCACTAAGGAACTGACACGTGTTCCAACGGTCAGATTTCAAACTCACACGACAACTTTACTTGGGCTACAAGCAAAGCTGACTTGTCCGACTCTGGATAAGATTCGCTCTCATAGTCTTCACTCGAAGACATAGGTTTTTGGTTAGGCATCACTTCAGTCAGTCTGACGGGTTCTCTTGGACCCCACTTAACAGTACGGTGGTTCCTATGACTCAACACAAAAGAAAAAGAACTACAAAATATCTAAGTCTTCGAGCTCCATAGGCTTCATGTGGTGTCTTCTCTTGTCATAGTCTTCAATGTGAATATCTTCATATACCAGCTTTGACTTCAATGTCTTCATACATTTTTAGGGGTCATCTCTGGTAGGAAAACCGAATCAATGAGGGACTTCTACCTGTGTTATCCTGCAATTCTCACAAACACATTAGTCCCTCAACTAGGTTTGTCGTCAATACTCCAAAACCAACTAGGGGTGGCACTAGATGCACTTACACCCCCAATTACGGGATTCTCATTAATGCGGTCATGGGTAACCCAACCGTGTCTATGACTCCTAGATTATAGGCAAGTCCTAAACGGCTACGGAGAGGACGCTTGATATTCACCCTCTTTATAAAGGGACAAGGTTTTCGCTTTTTCCTTCTCGTGCTCAATCAAACCCTTCCCCTGCCTCGAGTTCCAATGCCCAAAGCGCAGGTTAGGTGCTTCGGATCTTCAATCATGTCCGGATCCAACCTTCAAGGCCGATGGATGCCCTCCTCCGTGATGGAAGAGGACATCAAGAAGTTGAGGGAGGCCGGATACCTGACCGCCAAGGTTTCGCATCGGCTTCCTGCTCGAGGGCAGGTCGTCCCTACTCCCGAACCCAACGAGAACGTCGTGTTCGTCTCCCACTTCCTCCGAGGCCTAGGCCTCACTCTGGATCCCTTCGTTAGGGGTTTGATGTTCTATTACGGGCTAGATTTCTACGATCTAGCTCCGGACTCCTTTCTCCACATCTCAACATTTATTGTCGTGTGTGAGGCCTTCCTCCGCATTACCCCTCACTTCGTCCTGTGGCTCAAGACCTTTGAAGTGAAGTCGAAGATGATCGAGGGGCAACATGCAGCGTGCGGAGGTGCATCAATAGGAAAGATGGCAGGAGCTCCCTGGCCAAAAGGTTCCTTTCCAGAGGTGTCCGAATTATGGCAACGGGAGTGGTTTTATGTCACAGCTCCCAGAAGTGCCAAGTGGGCGGCTGCCCCCGCTTTCCGCTCGGGCCCCCCACCATGACTAACGTCATGGATTAGCAGAGGTCTGAGCTGGGGTCCAGCCAAGGACGTGCCTATACTGAAAAGCCGCATTCAAGATCTCTTTGAGGGAGATTTTAATTTGGTCATGGTAACACAAGTTATGCTGGTTCGTCAAGTCCAGCCTTGCAAACGCCGGCCCCTTCACTTGTGGGAGTTCAACCCAGAAGTACCGCGTGCCATTCAAAGTTTCCTCGGCCTGACGCACGAGGAGATGTACAAGTCATTCTTCGGACCTCAAATAGAGTGTCTGGACGCTACTGAGGACATGGGCCTGAGCAGTAACCGCGCCGCCGAACAAGTAAGAAATCCTCTAGCCGAACACACTGTCCTTTATTCATCATGAAGTTATTCCTGAGAGATCGCTCTTTGACCAGGACTGGCTAACAAAGGCAAAGATGATTCGGTGTTCGGCCCCTCTCCCTGAGGGTTTGGAAAATCCGGTATTGGAAAAGATGCTCGAGCTCGCACCTTGCCCGGAGCCCTCGAAGGAAGATACAGGGGGAATAATATGGGCGGAAGTGGGCCCCCATCGCTGCCAGTTCCAACCGAGGGAATGAGCGCCTCTTTAAAGGAGGATAACCGGGGGAGGAAGAAGACTGCTTCCGAGGATCCGGAAGCTGAGGCCTCCAAACAAGAGAAGTCTCCAACAGAGGGTCCTGCCTCGGGGGGTGCTCTTGCCGCACAAAGTCCGCGGGGGGATCAGCCCTCCAACGAGTCGTAAGTGATCCAAAAAAATGTTTTAATAGTGACGGTATACTATCTTTCTCCTGAGAAAATAACCGCCGCATATATATTGCAGTTCGGGTCTTAGCCCTTCTCAGTTGAGCTCGTCTTCGGGGGATCTTCTTCCGGGGAGGATGGAAAGCAAAACGCCTCCCCCGGACTCCTCCGCTCAAGAAGCGGGTGACCCCGAAGTGTCGTCATGGAGGGCCTCTCCGGATCCGGTGAGGCCAGAAGATAATCCCATAGACCCCCGAAGTCCCTAGCGTCCAGCTCTCAAAGAGAGCAAACAAAAGAGTTCGGCACCATCTGGTATGCGGTCGGACGTTCTGAGGGAGCTGTTGGGGCGAGCGGCCATCTCAGAAGAACACCGTACGCTGATGGGTACAGTGATGGAAAGAATTTCGTCCGCCGAAAGTGGATTACATGAAGCCTTTATGAGTCTACTGACAGGCTTTGAGGTACGCGAGATAATATGTGATAGTACCGCACATGTTAGGTGTGCCCTTTGTAGATAGTAGCCCCTAAGACTCTGGTTGTCATTGGGAACAGCGGCGAACAGAGGATCATAGTCCTAGGCAATAACCAGACTGCCTTTATGTGCAGGTGGTGGAAGCTCCGGTGGCTAGTCGGACTAGTGAGTTTGCCGAATTAAAACGGCAACTGGATGCGATAGACGCCGACATCGAGCTTGTTAACAAGCAGCTTGATGAATCACAGGGTAAGTAATGTTTTTTGGTGAATGTCACACAATAAGAGCGGCATGATGCCAGTATCTTTAATATGTTGTGACTGCAGACGGAGCTACCACCGTGGAGACCCTTCGGGCGGAAATCGCCCGAGCCAAGGAACAAGCGAGGGTTAGTAATGCGGCTGCTTTGAAGGTGGCCGAATAGTTAAGAGCCGAGAAGGCCTCCCACTGCGAAAGCAAAGAAAAGATGGCCAAGATGGCCGTAGAATTAAAAGGCACTGTCGACCGTTGCCAGTTCCTTGAAGAAGAGAACCGAGTGAAGGCAGCGGACCTTGAGAAGGCCACTATGGCGACCAAAGACAGTCGCTCTGCTATGAGGGCTAACAAGGAGGAGCTACGCGAAGCCGGCGATATTGCGGCTGGGAAGCCCTTACTGCTGCGGAGGAAGTTCGGAGATCCGCAGTATGCCCCTCTGGATCGGCTATGGAGTTCGGCAGACGCATATATGGACTTGGCGGCGACCGCTGTCGATGCGGTCGAATACTTCCAAGATCAATCAGGTCGTGAAGTGGACAAGCTATTCTGATCGCAATTCAACGTTCCAGAGCGTCCGCTTCCCTTGACTGATCAGCTAGCCGAATGGGCCGAACTTAATAGGTTGTCCGGACTTGCCATGAGGTCTGTTGTAGATCATTTGTGGCTGGAGAAGCCGAAGCCAAACAGCTATTTTAGCTTAGTGCAGCAGTTCCTTGGTGCGGTGCCGCACACCAATGCGATGAAGAGGTCGGCGTGCATAGAAGGCTCGCGGATGGCCTTTGCCCATGTCAAGGCATACTGGGCGGAGATGGATGCTACCACTGTTGCGGCACAAGGTTCGGCCATAGGCCGAGTAGCTGCCGAGCACTATTTTGAAGAGGTTCTTGAGGATGCTCATTTGATAGAGTCCCAGTGCTCGAAGAATATTATGTTTGAATGACATGTATTCCCATTGTAAACACAATGTTTTTATAAAATATAGTAAGGCTGTATTTATACTTTTGCCGGAAAGTAATGTGATGCCTCCTGTGCGGCCTTTTGCGTATATATGTATATAACCTGAAAGATTGCAGTCATCGGCTTCAACCCCCACGCATATAATGTGGAGGTGCTCGCAAAAAACACGTGTTCACACTTAACCCAACATCTTGGTCCTATTAAGGAGGTGATAGCACAGCGAACGAGGCAACCGGACTATAATGCTTTAACACTTTCACTTAGCCATAGGAGTTTGACAGTGGGGCTACTAGATAGCCCCTGGTGGCTCCGCACTCTCCCGTTATCGGGGTGCGTACATGCCTGGCCGGAAAATGGCCCTTTGTTAAGGCGGAGGAATTCTAACATTCCGATAGGTCATCGGGTGGTTGACCAGTCTCACGCTTTATCATGACAGTCAGTTTTCGGCTTTCTCTACTGAGGTGCTCGTCCGGATGAACCAGGGCACAATCGCAGTAGGTCTCCTGGTGCTGCCTTAGCCGATAAAGCGGAACGTAAGGCACCAAAACAAAGGAGCCGGGCAAACCCAACATTTGACCAAAGACAATGATTCGGAGCTGATGCATATAAGGCCAAACTCGCGACGCCGAACACTCCCTAAGGTATTCGGTATTTATGGTATAAATCGGGCCTAAATAGTGCCCTTTGTTAGAAGCCCCTTGTGTCCAAGTACGTGCATTATTCTGACATGGCCACATGCTAAGACGTCAGCATCCTTCTCAATTGTACTGAGAATTCGAGGGATGTGTATCAACAAGAGACAGTAAAAAAGGTTTACGCAAGGTCTTAATCTAAAAAGAATCCTTGGAGCGGGTTCCTGCTGCACGTCTGCGCCTGTGTCTCCGTTGTGCCGTATCCTGGAAGGGTGTAGCACGATGATCATCTGTAAAAGAGAGGGACTTAGGTGAAAAAGTTGTCGTGCAAAAAGATAGTTTTTAAAGAAACCATGTATAACTAAAAATGAGTAGAAATTGCCACTTGTATGCGCGCGTTGAGCCCCTTGTATTTGTAATAGGGGTGTGGCCATCAATCCGATACAAATTACATATAGCAGCGCCGGACTCGTCTAACCGTGTCCGTGGTCTTGACGACCTATCAAATGCTTTAGTTGGTGAGTCTGTTTTTAGTGTGTGGCTGCCAAGGCAGTCGCATTCTCTTCGGCGCGCAAAGATCGCTTAATACTTCCGTTCACCGTAATGATGCCGCATGGACCGGGCATCTTGAGCGTCAGGGAAGCGTAATGTGGTATTGCATTAAAGCGAGCAAAAGCTTCGCGTCCAAGTAGTGCTTGATAGCCACTTTGGAACGGAGTGATGTGGAAGGTTAAATGTTCGCTACGGAAGTTATCGGGGAAGCCGGATATAACCTTTAGTAGCAGGGAGCCCGTGCAATGAGCCCCTGGGCCTGGCGTTACTCCTTTAAAGGTAGTATTGCTATGGCAAATTTTCGTTGGGTCTATCCCCATTTCGCGGATTGTATCCTGGTATATCAGGTTGAGACTGCTGCCACCGTCCATCAGGACTCGTGTGAAGTGGTATCCGTCAATTATTGGGTCTAATACCAGGGCAGCCCATCCTGCACGCCAGATACTTGCTGAGTAATCACGATGGTCGAAAGTGATCGGTTGAGACAACCAGTCGCAGGACTCCGCGGTGATATGCCTTTGGGCATATTTTTCTGGGAGTGTTGTTTTGTTTCTCCCCTTGATCACGTGTAACACGTTTACTGTTTTGACTTCTAGTGGAAATTTCTTTTGTTCCCCAGTGTCTTGCTTGAGAGGCTCATCCTCGTCTTCGCTTGGTGTATCCTCCCCCTTGTGTACGGCATTGAGCTTGCCGGACTTCTTGAAGACCCAACATTCTCTGTGGGTATGATTAGCGGGTTTACCAGGGGTGCTATGGATCTGACATATTTGGTCCAGAATTTTGTTTAGGATAGACAGTTCGTCTCTGGCGCCTTTAGAGGGCGGCTTTTGCTGACCTGGCCGAGAGCTTTTGAATCCGGCGTTTACTGTCGTGCTCTTCGTGTTGTATTCTTTATTCCGGCGTTTGTTATTGCTGTTGCACCGTGATTTCCCGTTTCCATCTCTAACTTCAGATGTACTGGGGTCGCTGGTGCTGCATCTGGCTAGCCAGATGTCCTCACCCGCGCAAAAGCGGGTCATGAGGCTTGTTAATGCTGCCATTGTTCTCGGCTTTTCTTGGCCGAGGTGTCTGGCAAGCCATTTGTCATGGACGCTATGCTTAAAAGCCGCCAAGGCTTCGGCGTCCGGACAATCGACAATTTGGTTCCTTTTAGTAAGAAACCTGTTCCAAAGCTTTCGGGCTGACTCTCCGGGCTGTTGAGTTATATGACTCAAATCATTCGCGTTCGGAGGTCAGACATAAGTCCCTTGAAAATTTGCCCGAAAAGCATCTTCGAGCTCTTCCCAGCTTCCAATGGAGTTTTCGGGGAGGCTTTTAAGCCAGTGACGAGCTGGCCCTTTGAGCTTGAGGGGTAAGTACTTGATGGCGTGGAGATCATCTCCTCGAGCCATATGGATATGGAGGATATAGTCCTCAATCCAGACCCCAGGGTTTATTGTTCCATCGTATGCCTCTATGTTTACGGGTTTGAATCCCTCTGGAAATTCATGGTCCAGCACCTCATCGGTGAAACATAGGGGGTGTGCGGCACCCCTGTATCTGGGTGTACTGCATTGTTCGGATGTTTGTTGTGTTACATCGCATGCTGGGGCGCGCTTGCGTGGTCCAAGATGGATCTGGTTGCGCCGTCCTTTTGGTGTGAGCCCTCGCGTGGATCGCGTATTGGCTTGTGAGTGGCGTTGTTTGCCGCTCTATGTTGGCCGTGAGGTCGTCTATCCGGCCAGGTGGCCATTTTGATTTTTGGTTGTGGGGGGTCTGAGGCCTCCTCATCGAATTCAGGTAGCAACTTCCGCTTTGGGTAGCTCTTGGTGGGGTGATTGTCGCTGTACTTCGCTGATGTGTTGAGTACTCTACTCCATCTGATTTGGAGTGTGTTTTGCGCAGCCTTGAGCCTTTGCTTCTGCTTTTTCAGACTCCTCGCGGTGGCAACAAGCCTTTGACGGGCATTCTGCTGCTCCGGGTGCCTGTCCGGCGTTATGTTGTCCGGACTATTATCTTTGACATAATTGGTTTGTTCGGTTTGATTCTCCGTATTGCCGTGGTCCGGCAGTGGTTCGCCCTGCTCCAACTTTGGGTCTATATGATCGTTATTTCTGCCGAGGCAGGATTTGGGGTGGCACTTGCGCCGCCGCTTTGACTGCTTCTCGAGGGAACAAGCCTTCGGTGCATCCTTCCGTTCCTCGTCGTTGTCTTCTTCTGGTGTGTCCACCATGTATACGTCATATGATGAGGTGGATGTCCAGCGCCCTGTGGGCGGTGGTTCCTCTTCGCCTCCCGCATCGTCATCCATACCGTTGGTGTCTTCGGAGTCGAAGTCGAGCATGTCGGTTGAGTCATCGATAGTGGCTATTAAGTGGGTAGTGGGTGGGCGTCGAATTTCTTCGTCGTCTGCATCCCAATCCTGTTGGCCATAATCTGGCCAGGGCTCTCCTGACAAAGAGAGAGACCTTAGTGAATTCAGAATGTCACCGAAGGGCGAGTGCTGAAAGATATCCGCGGCGGTGAATTCCATGATCGGCGCCCAATCGGATTCGATTGTCAGGGGTGCGGGCGGTTCGGAGTCACAAAAAGAGTCTGGCACCTTGGAGTCACGGGCTGCGCAGAGGATTATGCTGGTGTTCGGCTCGATCGCCGTTGAGACTACAGCCCCTGAGGCGGTGTCTAACCACCCGTCCTCGATTGGCGCGGCCTCTGGGGTACTGTTCGGCGGCAGAGCTAGGTCATACCCATCATGATATTGCGGCGCGTCCGGCTGCGGCTCCAATCCGTCGAAGATCAAGTCTCCGCGGATGTCGGCCGTGTAGTTCAAACTTCCAAATCTGACCTGATGGCCAGGGGCGTAGCTTTCAATCTGCTCCGGATGGCCAAGCGAATTAGCCCGCAGTGCAAAGCCACCGAATACGAAGATGTATCCGGGGAGAAATGTCTCACCCTGGACCGCATCGCTATCAATGATAGTAGGAGCCATCAAGACTAAACGCGACGACACAGAGGAACTCTCAATGAAAGCACCAATGTCGGTGTCAAAACCGGCGGATCTCGGGTAGGCGGTCCCGAACTGTGCGTCTAGGCCGGATGGTAACAGGAGGCAGGGGACACGATGTTTTACCCAAGTTCGGGCCCTCTTGATGGAGGTAAAACCCTACGTCCTGCTTGATTAATATTGATGATATGGGTAGTACAAGAGTAGATCTACCACGAGATCAGAGAGGCTAAACCCTAGAAGCTATCCTATGGTATGATTGTATGTTGTGATTGTTGTCCTACGGACTAAAACCCTTCGGTTTATATAGACACCGGAGAGGGTTAGGGTTACACAAGGTTGGTTACAAAGGAGGAGATGTCCATATCTGTATTGCCTAGCTTGCCTTCCACGCCAAGTAGAGTCCCATCCGGACACGAGACGAAGTCTTCAATCTTGTATCTTCATAGTCTAACAGTCCGGCCAATGGAGATAGTCTGGCTGTCCGGAGACCCCCTAATCCAGGACTCCCTCGGGTAGCATTCCACATCAAAAATTATGTTTTTATCATTTACCTACTCGAGGACAAGTAGGAATTAAGCTTGGGGATGCTGATACGTCTCCAATGTATCTATAATTTTTGATTGTTCCATGCTATTATATTATCAACCTTGGATGTTTTATATGCATTTATATGCTATTTTATATGATTTTTGGGGCTAACCGATTAACCTAGAGCCCAGTGCCAGTTTCTGTTTTTTCCTTGTTTTAAAGTATCGCAGAAAAGGAAAATCAAACAGAGTCCAATTGACCTGAAACTTCACGGAACTTATTTTTGGAACGGAAGCAACCCAGAAGACTTGGACTGCATGTCAGGGGATCAACGAGGAAGCCATGAGGCAGGGGGGCGCACCCACCACCCTCGTGGGCCCCTCGTGGCTCCCCTGATCTACTTCTTCCTCCCATATATACCCATATACCCTAAAAACTTCGGGGAGCACAATAGATCGGGAGTTCCGCCGCTAGAAGCCTCCGTAGCCACCAAAAACCAATCTAGACCCGTTCCGGCACCCTATCGGAGGGGGAATCCCTCTCCAGTGGCTATCTTCATCATCCCGGTGCTCTCCATGACAAGGAGGGAGTAGTTCTCCCTCAGGGCTGAGGGTATGTACTAGTAGCTATGTGTTTCATCTCTCTCTATCTCTCTCATGTTCCTGAGGTGATACAATCTTGATGTATCGCGAGCTTTGCTATTATAGTTGGATCTTATGATGTTTTCTTCCCCCTCTACTCTCTTGTAATGGATTGAGTTTCCCCTTTGAGGTTATCTTATTGGATTGAGTCTTTAAAGATTTGAGAACACTTGATGTATGTCTTGCCGTGCGTATCTGTGGTGGCAATGGTATATCACGTGATTCACTTGATGTATGTTTTGGTGATCAACTTGCGGGTTCCGCCCATGAACCTATGCATAGGGGTTGGCACACGTTTTCGTCGTGATTCTCTGGTAGAAACTTTGGGGCACTCTTTGAGGTTCTATGTGTTGGTTGAATAGATGAATCTAAGATTGTGTGATGCATACCATATAATCATACTCACGGATACTTGGGTGACATTGGAGTATCTAGGTGACATTAGGGTTTTGGTTGATTTGTGTCTTAAGGTGTTATTCTAGTACGAGCTCTAGGGCTGTTTGTGACACTTATAGGAATAGCCCAACGGATTGATTGGAAAGAATAACTTTGAGGTGGTTTCGTACCCTACCATAATCTCTTCGTTTGTTCTCCGCTATTAGTGACTTTGGAGTGACTCTTTGTTGCATGTTGAGGGATAGTTATGTGATCCAATTATGTTATTATTGTTGAGAGAACTTGCACTAGTGAAAGTATGAACCCTAGGCCTTGTTTCCTAGCATTGCAATACCGTTTATGCTCACTTTTATCATTAGTTACCTTGCTGTTTTTATATTTTCAGATTACAAAAACCATTATCTACTATCCATATACCACTTGTATCATCATCTCTTCGCCGAACTAGTGCACCTATACAATTTACCATTGTATTGGGTGTGTTGGGGACACAAGAGACTCTTTGTTATTTGGTTGCAGGGTTGCTTGAGAGAGACCATCTTCATCCTACGCCTCCTATGGATTGATAAACCTTAGGTCATCCACTTGAGGGAAATTTGCTATTGTCCTACAAACCTCTGCACTTGGAGGCCCAACAACGTCTACAAGAAGAAGGTTGTGTAGTAGACATCACATGTGTCCCGCCAACTCATGCTTGCTCGCATGGCACACGGGTCGCGTGGCGGCACGTATATTCTTTTTCTATTTGGATGATCAATGCTGCCACTTTATTGCTTAACTGAAGCATGGCACGTATCCATTGTTGGTCTAACGCTCACGGTTCAAATAAATAATGCGTTTGGGATATTGGTTCCCAATTATTAATAAGATCTCGTTTGTAATTAGATAAAGATTATATCAAAAATGATCTCAAATTTGACAAAAATAAAGTACAATGCCACTTTGTATTGGTGTCCATATGACAACACGATAAGTTTCATGAACTTCAAATAAGTTTTGGATGTACTAGAATTTAAAAATCAAGATTCTCAATGTTTGAAATTTCTTGCACGGGGAGTAAAACAAGCACCGAGTGAGACACATGTGTTTTTGCAATCCATTTAGGTGCACTGTCACGTGTGCATGTAGCTCAAATTTGATTTTTGCACATTATACCCGTAGAAAATCGATCAATTAATGTACTAAAATGTCTTAATGATCTCTGTTTTTTTCAAAATTAAAACGTCCCTCCTCTGGTAACATATGTTCACCGTAGGATAATTTAACATGCATCATAGTTGTGTTGGATTCATGGTGTGTGTGTGGGGGGGGTGTGCGTCTGGGGGGTGGTGGGTGGCTCGCAGTACACTACGAGTTGTGAGCCACCGTGTGGGTTGGCCGTTTTGTTAGGCAGGTGTCACATCAGAGTCATGAATTCGTTATTTAAAACATTACACAACCCTTTCATACATACATGTTTTGGCCACATGTAGTCGATGGTTGTCCTACGCGACACCCGATACTCATGTATGATGATTTCTGTGGGCCTGCGAGGTCCTCGTCCATCATTTTGACGAACAGTCGGCAGTGAGGTTAATTTGACTAGCAAGGTAGAATCTTTTTTGTTTGTGTTATGGTGGTATATAGTACGCGTCGAAGAGGTGGGAGGGGACTAACATATATAGTATAGTACGCGTCCGTGAACAAGTACACCTCACTCAGTGCCGGGACTTTTCGGTTTTCGAAGCACGTGCCAAATCAAAGTTGTGAAATTGGCTATTCAAACATCACACAACACCTCTTTGGCCCACATGCATGCAGGTAGTGGTTATCCTAGATAGGACACTCACGTGTGATGCTTCCATCTATGGGCCCACGAGGCCATCGTCGATGCATGCATCACTTTGACCTACATCGGGAGAGGTTAATTAATTTCACCATCGAGGAGGATTCTTTTTGGGTTGTAGTACGGTAGGAGCATATAGTATGCGTCAAGAGGGGGAAGGAGACCATCATATGTAGTACGCTTCATGAACCTCGCTCTGTGTGGGGGGTTTACGAATTTTTAGGCATGTGGCAAATCAAAGTTGTGCATTTTGGGTATTCAATATATGTTTGGCCGACATGCAAAGCGATGGTGGTTGTCCTCTCACACCCACTTAAGCGATTATCAGTGATATTGATGCTTTCCATCTGTGGGCCCGCTTGGTCCATCACTACTTTTTGCCTGACAATGAGAGAGGTTAATTTGACTTAGGAGGGATTATTTTTTTGATTGTATTACGGTATATATATATATAGGCCATGATCTGGGATAACAGATAACCCACAAGTATAGGGGATCAATTGTAGCCTCTTTCGATAAGTAAGAGTGTCAAACCAAACAAGGAGCTAAAGGTAGAACAAATATTCCCTCAAGTTCTATCGACTACCGACACAACTCTACGCATGCTTAACATTCGCTTTACCTAGAACAAGATGAAACTAGAAGTACTTTGTAGGTGTAATGGGGTGGGTTTGCAAGAATATAAAGAGCACGTAAATAAGAACTAGGGGCTGTTTTAGGTAAATAAGAAATAAAGTTAGTATAGCAAGTGTGGAAAAGTGGTGGTAGGAGTTGCGAAATTGTCCCTAAGCAATTGACTACTTTACTAGACCGATAGCAAGTTTTATGTGGGAGAGGCCACTGCTAGCATGTCATCCCTGACTTGGAATTCTATGCACTTATGATTGGAACTATTAGCAAGCATTCGCGACTACTAACGTTCATTAAGGTAAAACCCAACCATAGCATTAAGATATATTGGTCCCCTTCAATCCCGTATGCATCAATTTCTATGCTAGGTTGAAGCTTATGTCACTCTTGCCCTCCAATACATAGTCCTATGAACATACAACTAACCCTATGGTGTGATCCACATGTGCGCTCATATGATGGGCACCAAAGGACAGCAACATAACCACAAGCAAATTAAATCGATCATAGCAATTCACGAATTACAGATAGGACAACAAAAATCTACTCGGACATCATAGGATGGCAACACATCATTGGATAATAATATGAAGCATAAAGCACCATGTTCAAGTAGAGGGTATAGCGGGTTGCCGGAGAGTGGACCGCTATAGATAGATGGGGGAAGGTGATGAAGATGTTGGTGAAGATGACGGAGGTGTTGGTGTAGATCGCCGTCACACGATGAAGGCCCCGGCGGCGTTCCGGCACCACCGGGAGAGAGGGGGAGAGAGCCCCCCTTCTTCTTCTTCTTCTTCTTCTTCTTCTTCCTTGACCTTCTCCCTAGATGGGAGATGGGTTTCCCCTCTGGTCCTTGGCTTCCATGGCATGGGAGGGGCGAGAGCCTCTCCGAGATTGGATCTGCCTCTCTATCTCTCTCTGTTTCTGCGTTTTAGATTCTGGCCTTTCACCGTTTCTTATATTCACGGATATCCGTAACTCCGATTGGGCTGAAATTTTAACACGATTTCTATCCGGATATTGGCTTTCTTGAGGCGACAGAAGGGCACCAACCGCCTTAAGGAGTGGTCACGAGGGCCCAGGGCGTGCCTGACCCCCTGGGGCACGCCCCTCACCCTATGGGCCCCCCGGGCATCGTCTCGCTTTCATTCCACTTCCCAAAATTCACATATATTCCAAAAAAATCTTCATCACTTTTTATCCCATTTGGACTCTGTTTGATACGGATTTTCGGCGAAACAAAAAACATGCAACAAACAGCAACTAACACTGGGCACTTGATCAATATGTTAGTCCCAAAAATAGTATAAAAAGTTGCCAAAAGTATATGAAAGTTGTATAATATTGGCATGGAACAATCAAAAATTATAGATACGACGGAGAGGTAACAGCATCCCCAAGGTTAATTCCTGCTCGTCCTCGAGTAGGTAAATGATAAAAAAGATAATTTTTGATGTGGAATGCTACCTAGCATAATCTTGATCATGTAATCTAATCATGGCATGAATATTAAGACACGAGTGATTCAAAGCAATAGTCTATCATTTGACATTAAGACAATAATACTTCAAGCATACTAACCAAGCAATTATGTCCTCTCAAAATAACATAGCCAAAGAAAGCTCGTCCCTACAAAATCATATAGTTTGTCCATGCTTCATTTTCGTCACATAAAATGCTCCCATCATGCACAACCCCGATGACAAGCCAAGCAATTGTTTCATACTTTAGTATTTTCAAACTTTTTCAACCTTCACGCAATATATGAGCACGAGCCATGGGCATAGCACTATAGGTGGAATAGAATATGATGATGGAGGTTGTGTGGAGAAGACAAAAGGGAGAAAGTCTCACATCGACGCGGCTAATCAACGGGCTATGGAGATGCCCATCAATTGATGTCAATGCGAGGAGTAGGGATTGCCATGCAATAGATGCACTAAGAGCTATAAGTGTATGAAAGCTCAAACTGAAACTAAGTGGGTGTGCATCCAACTTGCTTGCTCATGAAGACCTAGGGCATTTGAGGAAGCCCATTGTCTGAATATACAAGCCAAGTTCTATAGTGAAAATTCCCACTAGTATATGAAAGTGATAACTCAAGAGACTCTCTATATGAAGAACGTGGTGCTACTCTGAAGCACAAGTGTGGTAAAAGGATAGTAACATTGTCCCTTCTCTCTTTTCTCTCATTTTTATTTTTTTCTCCTTTTTTAGGCTTCTTTGGCCTCTATCTCTTTTTGGGGGGCTTCTTTGGCCACTTTTATTTTGATAACTTCACATGGGACAACGTTCTAATAATGATGATCATCACTCTTTTATTTACTTACAACTCAATATTACAACTCGATACTAGAACAAAGATATGACTCTATATGAATGCCTCCGGTGGTGTACCGGGATGTGCAATGATCTAGCATAAAAATGACATCAAAAAACGGACAAGCCATGAAAACATCATGCTAGCTATCTTACGATCATGCAAAGCAATATAACAATAAATGCTCAAGTCATGTATATGATGATGATGGAAGCTGCATGGCAATATATCTCGGAATGGCTATGGAAATGCCATGATAGGTAGGTATGGTGGTTGTTTTGAGGAAGATATAAGGAGGCTTATGTGTGATAGAGCGTATCGTATCACGGGGTTTGGATGCACCAGCGAAGTTTGCACCGACTCTCAAGGTGAGAAAGGGCAATGCACGGTACTGAAGAGGCTAGCAATGATGGAAGGGTGAGAGTGCGTATAATTCATGGACTCAACATTAGTCATAAAGAACTCATATACTTATTGCAAAAATCTATTAGTCATCGAAACAAAGTACTACACGCATGCTCCTAGGGGGATAGATTGGTAGGAAAAGACCATTGCTTGTCCTCGACCGCCACTCATAAGGAAGACAATCAATAAATACCTCATGCTCCAACTTCGTTACATAACGATTCACCATACGTGCATGCTACGGGAATCACAAACTTCAACACAAGTATTTCTACAATCCACAACTACCCACTAGCATGACTCTAATATCACCATCTTTATATCGCAAAACTATTGCAAGGAATCAAACATATCATATGCAGTGATCTACAAGTTTTATGTAGGATCTTATGACTAACCATGTGATTGACCAATTCCTGTCATCTCTCTAAATAGATATAAGTGAAGCAAGAGAGTATTAATTCTTCCTAAAAAAGATATGCCCATGCTCTAACAAATATAAGTTAAGCAAAAGAGCATTATACAAATGGCGTTTTTCTATGTGTAGGGAAACAGGCAATCCAAACTTCAAATGATATAAACGAAACACATAAAGAATTCTATAAAGCCATACTCAAAAGATTTAAGTGAAGTGCAATGAGCATTCTATAAATCAACCCTGGTCTATCTCATACCATCATGGTGCATAAAAGAAAATTGAAAACTAAATGCAAAAGACGCTCCAAGATTTGCACATATCACATGAACGAAACGAATCCGGAAACATACCGATACTTGTTGAAGAAAGATGGGATGCCTTCTGGGGACTCCCCAAGCTTAGACGCTTGAGTCTCCTTGAATATTTACATGGGGTGCCTTGGGAATTCCCAAGCTTGATCTCTTGTCTCTCCTCCTTCTCCTCACATCGAGACATCCTCGATCTTCGAACACTTCATCCACACAAAAGCAACAGAAAGCTCGGTAAGATCCGTTAGTATAATAAAGCAAATCACTACTCTAAGTATGGTTGCAAACCAATTCATATTTTGTTTTTGCATTGTAGCTACTATAATATAACTTTTCCATGGTATAATCCACTGATAGAAATCGATAGTTTCATCAAAACAAGCAAACTATGCTTCAAAAACAGAATCTGTCTTAAACATGACAGTCTTTAGTAATCTGAACATTCATCATACTTCTGGTACTCCAAAAGTTCTGAACAAATAAGGAAGAATAAACAATTTGTATAGAAAGACAGTGAAAAAAGTTTCAGAACCGTTTGACGTTCCAGTAAAAAATGTAAAATCACACACTACATCAAAAGTTTCTGTTTTCCACCGCACGAACCAACAAGCAATGTAAACATCCTAAAGGCAAATCTTGGCACATTATTTTTGTTTTTAAACTTTATAAAAGCACACAACATAAATAAATTACTCTCTAAAACTTCCGGGTTGTCTCCCTAACATCAGTTTCTTTAAAGCCATTAAGCTAGGCATATAGTGCTCAAGTAATGGATCCACCCGGATCCCAAGGTATATCGAAGCCAATTTTAATTAACAATGATTTGTGATTTAGTACTGAGCACAAAGTAACATATATGATGCAACAACGAAGTCTAACTCTCTTCCTATGCATCGGCATGTCATAAAAGAACAATTCATGCACACATAGTAAAGGCCAATGCATAGTATAAACAGTTTCTTGCAATTTTATCATATTGGAAACATGGAGGGGCGGAGATGTAGTTCCTCTCTCATAATAATTGTAAGTGGGAGCAGAAATCACATGCATATTATATCTATCAAAATCATCATGTGTAGTAGTAAAACGCAACCCATCAATATAATCCTTAATAAGAGCAAACTTCTCCGATATAGTGTAGTTGGGAGAATTCAAAAAGATAATCGGACTATCATGCGTGGGTGCAATAGCAACAATTTCATGTTTAACATAAGGAACTATAACAAGTTCATCTCCATAAGTATAATTCATATTGGAATCTTGGCCACAAGCATAGCAAGCATCATCAAAAAGGGATATTTCAAAAGAATCAACGGGATCATAACAATCATCATAGCATTCATCCTTCGGTAAGAACGAAGGGACATTAAATAATGTATGAGTTGGAGAGTTACTCTCATTAGAAGGTGGGCTTGGGTAGCTATTCCGATCTTCCTCCTTTTGTTCTTCGCTCTCCTCATCATCTTTTTCATCCAATGAGCTCACAGTTTCTTCAATTTCTTCTTCCATAGACTCCTGCAAAATATTAGTCTCTTCTCGGACAGCGGAGACTTTCCCAATAAATTCATCAATATCATAATTGTATTTATAATTCTCATAGCAATATTTAAGGATAGATAATTTTTCAGGTCTATAAACTGAATCATCAAAATCTTCAAACTCTTTAAACAAAGATTCAATTTCACAAGCACCCTTAAAAGCAACAAATTCTTCTATTCGTTCCACATCATAGTAATCATATATAACATTAGCATAAGAAGCCAAGGTTTCATTATCATTAAAATTGCCTGAAAAGGGAAGGTGTGGAGCCTTCATCCTAGAGCAACAAGTATAATCGTATCTCAAGCATAGTTGCCGAGCGTACCAATGCAACATATAAATTTGATCCCATAATAATTTCCCTTTTTGAGTCAAGCGATAATCCCTAAAGTATTCATGTTGATCCAACATGTCTCCCATTATATAATTGAATGTGGTTTTCTCAGGATTATTAAACTAGTGCATAATATCTTTCACATGATGAGCATCGAGGGTTTTAGGACGTTCCCCATCTCCATGAGTAGCAAGTAAACCTAATTTTTTTGGTATTTCGTGTTCCATATCCATAACTAAAGATAGAGAAAACTTAGAACATAAAATAAAAATTACTTAGTGATAAAGCAAACAAGCACAAACGAGAATATTCACCCCACGCTATCTCTCCCCGGCATCGGCGCCAGAAAAAGGTCTTGATAACCCACAAGTATATGGGATCAATTGTAGCCTCTTTCAATAAGTAAGAGTGTCGAACCCAACGAGGAGCTAAAGGTAGAACAAATATTCCCTCAAGTTCTATCGACCACTGATACAACTCTACGCACGCTTAACATTCGCTTTACCTAGAACAAGTATGAAACTAGAAGTACTTTGTAGGTGTAACGGGATGGGTTTGCAAGAATATAAAGAGCATGCAAACAAAAACTAGGGGCTTTTTTAGGTAAAGAAGCAATAAAGTTAGTATAGAGAGTGTGGAAAAGTGGTGGTAGGAGTTGCGAAATTGTCCCTAAGCAATTGACTACTTTACTAGACCGATAGCAAGTTTTATGTGGGAGAGGCCACTGCTAGCATGTCATCCCTGACTCGGAATTCTATGCACTTATGATTGGAACTATTAGCAAGCATCCGCGACTACTAATTTTCATTAAGGTAAAACCCAACCATAGCATGAAGATATATTGGTCCCCCTTCAATCCCGTATGCATCAATTTCTATCTAGGTTGAAGCTTCTGTCACTCTGGTCGTCCAATACATAGTCCTATCAACATACAACTAACCCTATGGTGTGATCCATGCACGCGCTCATATGATGGGCACCAAAGGACAGCAACATAACCACAAGCAAATTAAATCAATCATAGAAATTCACCAATTACCAATAGGACAACGAAAATCTACTCAGACATCATAGGATGGCAACACATCATTGGATAATAATATGAAGCATAAAGCACCATGTTCAAGTAGAGGGTACAGCGGGTTGCGGGAGAGTGGACCTCTGTAGATAGATGGGGGAAGGTGATGAATATGTTGGTGAAGATGACGGAGGTGTTGGTGTAGATCGCATTCACACGATGACGGCCCCGGCGGTGTTCCGGCGCCACCGGGAGAGAGGGGGAGAGAGCCGACCTTCTTATTCTTCTTCCTTGACCTTCTCCCTAGATGGGAGAAGGGTTTCCCCTATGGTCCTTGGCTTCTGTGGCATGGGAGGTGTCGTTGTTTTGTCACGGCAGATGTCCTAGTGAAAGGACTTAGTCGTGGAGCCATCGCGACGGGTTAGCTTAAAGGGGTTAAAGCGGAACCAAAGGGACACATGGAGTTTATACTGGTTCGGCCCCTTGCGGTGAAGGTAAAAGCCTAGTCCAGTTGATGTGGAATTGCTAGGGTTTCGATGACCAGGGAGCGAATCCGCTATGCCTGGCTCTCGAGTTGTTGTTTGTTGTCCCTAAACCATCGTCGGGTCGTCCCTTTATATACACAGGTTAACTCCCGGCGGTTTATAGAATCCCGAGACCGGCTCATAAACGTGCATGTCTCGGTTTCTAGCTTTTCTTTCCATACAATATAAGTTACATATCATATGGTGCTTTATGTCTACAAGCCCTAATCTGCCTTTGGGCCCTGGGCCTTCATGTTAGATCTCTTCCATAAAGCGCCATACTCCTTGTCTTCATGGGCTTCAAATTTGACTAACTCATTATGTGCATAATCCGGCTCCTCATGGCCGGTTTACACTTAGTAGTAATATCCCCAACATTAGGCCCCAGATTGATTTGAACCTGTTCATGTCAATCTTCAACACCTAGAAAATTCCTCCTTTAGCACCTTCGCATAAATCTTGTAAACCGCCATGATGTCATCTTCCAGATTCAAAATAGACCACCATGACGTCACCTGTTACTAAAAAATGGATATATCTCACCCTCATTAATGACCCTCCGACAATCGAGGCAACAGCTCTGTCACATATCCAACCTTTGGGTTCCTCGGTTTTCGCGTCTGTCACTTATCCCTTCCCTTTATAAATAAGACCAGGGGTCCTTTTCATTCCCCCCCTCCCCCATGCCTCCTCGCTTCTTCTTCCTTGCGCCGACCTGCCCCTTACGCGCAGCCGCCATCATCAAGCTCCGCCCTCGACTTCATCTCCGGCCGCTGCATCAACCTGATCGTACCAGAGAAACATGACGCGCCTTCGCTGTTCCATCAGCAACAGTAAGTTTCTCTTTTCCCTGCTCTAGATCCGCCATTAGGGTTTCGGTGTTCATCAAAGCTCAAGATGTTCTTCTCTATTCATCTCCGTAGCATAAATGGCGATCTCAAATCTGATGTTTTCTCGCATAGTCGTAGTATAATTCCTTTTTGTATCCTTAGAACATCTCCTTCATATAGAAACAACTCATCTGGACCTGATGAACTACTTAAACACCTATATTTTAAGTCTGAATATATCTTGATTTACTGATACGCTGCAGATCTGAAATTACCATATCGATCTGTGAAACTTGTTTTTCCCTTACTTAGACATTTTAGATTTGTACCTTCCATACCAATGTAGGCGGTTTAACTTTTTCAGAAAATAATAATCCGGTAGGTACCATTAGTCCCCTCTTAAACCGCCGATTCGTTTATCTTTGTAACCCCTCCAATGTCAGTCTCCGGTTTAACAATGTGCATCCACCTCTGTCTTTTCCTTCTGATCTGTGCATCGCTTTATACTTGTCTGTCATAAACCTTAAACCGGCATTTGATCTTTTTCTAGTTTTTCATTTGAAAATGGCCAAACAATTTTATGCTTGTAACTGGGTCCCTTCCTGGGTTACTGAAGAGCAACTAACTGGATGTGTTGCAACTGGCGTTTTAGCAAAGAAAGAAGTCATCCACTGGAGGGCCCCTGGCCCAGAAAATCCTCCTGTGCCCAAGGATGGAGAGGTAGTCATGTTCGTTGACCACCTAGGTCGAGGGTTTAGCCCTCCCGGATCAAAAAAATTCCGAGATGTGCTTGCTAGCTTCCAGCTCCATCCTCAGGACATCAGACCAACCTTTGTGTCCAATGTTTGCAATTTCCAAGTATTTTGCAAGGGTTATCTTCAAGAAGAGCCCACAGTTGAACTGTTTAGGGATTTCTTCTACTTGAACCGTTGTACAGAGTTTATAGATGGACCCAATACTGAACTTGGTGGAATGGCTATTCAAAAGAGGAAATATGTTAGTTTCCCTCACAGCAAACTTCATAGTCACCCCAAGGACTGGAATCAGACTTGGTTTTATTGCCGAGACACGTCTCCAACTGATGAGAATCCTCTGCCAGGTTATCGTCCTCACCGGCTTAGCAACACACATCCATTTCCTCATAGGCTGATTGCCAAGGAACGATCCAACTACATAGCACAACTCTCCAAGCTTAGAGCCTTTATGGCAAACGGTTTAACAGGAGTTGACTTTGTTCATTGCGGGATATCCTTGTCATATCCCTAGCTTCAGGCATTGCTCTAGGTTAGCTTCATGTGTGCATCATGTCTATATTTTTGAAAACTTGAATTGAGGAATATTGGAAGCCTCAAAACCCTAAATAAAAGAGGGGCAAAAACCCTCTAAATCTTATTCATTGCTCCAAAAGGCTCTTCTTAAATGTTTGATAATTTTTGGTAAGGGTTCTGGTCCCAACCAAAATATTGAACATTTTTAAAGAATTATTTTTGGGACTTTGGATTTAATTCATTAGCTATTTGAATTTGAATTATATCCATATAATTAGAATATAATTTAAATACCCCTGAAATATTTTATAAGCTTTTGGAAAAGTCCATCTAGCAGTATAAAATATTCAGAGGAGTTTTGGCATTGTTTGAATTATTTTTAAATTCAAAACAGTGGCAAAACAGATTAAATAAAAGAAAACAGAACAAAAATAGAAAACAGTAAATAAAAAAAAGAGAGAAGGAACTACCCGTCGCTCAACTGTGCTGGCCAGCCCCCCTGTGCAGCCCACCTGCGTGGCCCAGCCCACCTCCTCCCCCCCTTGTCCTCTTCTTCCTCTGCCAGTAGGCAGAGGCGAGGCGTGGCGCGCGCCCGAAGAGCTCCGGCCACCTCCTGCTTACCTGCTCGCCGCTGGAGGCACCCAAGGGAGCCACGCACTCCCCCCCCCCTCGT
>NC_057812.1:191423412-191436226 GCF_018294505.1 Triticum aestivum | reverse complement strand
CGCTCCCCCCCTCTCCTCTGCTCTCTCTCCCTCACGCGCCCGAGCGGAGCCCATCGCCGCCGACGCCGTTTACCGGGGCCACAGCCACCCCCTTGCTCCCACTATGCATCCCCGAGCTCCGCCTCGACCCCCTCCTTCCTCCCCACCGACCCACGGCCCTCCGGAAGCCCTGCAACGCCGCCACCATCGCCGTTCCGTCGCCGGCCACCGAAGCTCCCCTCCGTCGATTCGCCGGACCCCGTGCCTCCCCTGCCTCGCCAGCAGCACCAGAAGAACCGCGGTGAGCCGCTGCATCGTTTCCCCCATGCCTCGTTGCCTAATTCGCCCCCTAGCCGCTCCCTCCACCGGAGCCGAGACGCTCCGCCGCACGGGCTCGTCGCCGGTGAAGCCCCGGTGACCAAATGGCCCCGCGCGTGCGTCCGTTGCACTCGCAACAACCCGTGGAGCAACGCTAGCGTGGCAGCTAGCTTGTTTGCAAGCCGCAGCGCTAACCCTGCACCCACCCGAGCTCCGGCCGCCGCCTCGGGCTCCATTCCGGCGAACCCCGGCCACCCCACGCCCTCTCGAGGGTCCCCCTAGATGCGCGGGAGCACGGGCTCACCCCTGGTGCCCTCAGGGCGACCAGCCGCGGGCTGTAGCGCCGTCCCGAGCAACTCCGGCGAGGTCTCGCTGTCGCCGTGGCCGCCGGTGTCGCTAGCTGACGTGGCGCTAATTTAGTTAGCACTAATGACCACGCTAAACACCCCCCACAGACACTGACAGCGGGCCCCGTAGCGGGTCAAAGCCCGAGTCAACGCGGGATTAGCCCCCGTGTCACTGACGTGTGGACCCCACACGTCAGGTTTGACCCTGACCGGCCCCTGTTGACTTGCTGACGTCATGCCGACGTCATGCTGACGCAGTAAAGTATTTCTGGAATTAAATAAATTAGGAAATGATTTATAATTCCAGAAAATTGTATAAACTTCAATAAATCATAGAAAATTAACCATAACTCCAAATTAAATAAATTATATATGAAAAATTATCAGAAAAATTCAAGGAATCCATCTGTACCATTTTCATGCATGTTAGAACAACTTATAGCTGCTGTTTAGCACAAATCAAATAAAGGGCATTTAAATATCCACATATGGAGTTTGAATTTGAATCTTGGATTCAAACCAACTTCATTTAATTTGGTTTTAGTAGCATTAGCTCAAAACACATTCACTTTGCCATGTCATGATCATGCATCATATTGTGCATTGCATTGATTGTGTTTCCTTCTGTGTTGCCGGTATTTGTCCCCTCTCGATAGACGTGATACCGATGATGTGATCGTTGACACTGATGAAGACTCAATGTTATCTTTAGAAGTGCCAGGCAAGCAAAACCCCCTTGTTCATTCCGATACAATCCTACTCTCTCGCTCCTGCTCTCTTTTAATGCATTAGGACAACACCGATTTATCTGTTACTTGCTGCGGTAGCTGAACCCCTTTATCCTCTGCATGACCTGTCATTCCACAGTAATTAGATGAAACCCACTAGCATGAGTAGGAGTTGTTTGAGCCCTGTTGTGCCTACTCATTCATGTTTGTTTGTCATGCCTGCTACTGCTTAGAGTTGAGTCAGGTCTGATTCATCGGGGATGAATCAGAGGCGTGTGAACATGTCCTACTGTGTGTGAGCTAAGTGTGTGAACACGATTTGGTAAAGGTAGCGGTGAGAGGCCATGTAGGAGTACATGGTGGGTTGTCTCATTGAAGCCGTCCTCAGGAACTGAGTTCTGTGTTTGTGATCCATGATTCAGCTACTACCACGCATTGGGCCCGAAACCAATGGACCCTCTCGGCTTCTTAATCACCCTTGTCCTCTGTCCAGGAGTTGCAAGTAGTTTCTGGTGTTTGTAGTATGCTGGAGGCCGTGGGCAGCGCTGACCGTAGGGGTGGGCTGTGATGCGGTAGGCACGTGGCCGGGTATACCGGGCGCCTGTTTGGTGTCACGGAACCCTGTTCACATCGTTTGGGGCTGTGAGCGAAACTCCGGCCGGATCTCCTCATGGATGGAACCCGAATAGGCGATAAACCTGGACTAGAGACTTAGGTGTTTAGGTAGGCCGTGGCCGACACCCACGTTGGGCTTCCGCTTGAAGGTTGCCGAGTACATGTCGTGTAAACGGCGGTAAGTGGTGAGAGCGTGTGTGAAGAAGTACACCCCTGCAGGGTTAATATGATCTATTCGAATAGCCGTGTCCGCGGAAAAGGACTTCTGGGTTGCTTATATCAGTTCATAGACAATTGAAAGTGGATACTCTAAAATACGCAAGATAAAGCGTGAGTGCTATGGATGGCGTTCTCGTAGGGAGACGGGAGCGGATCCATAGTGGTGTATTGATATGGTGAATATGTGGACTCGTGTGCGCCACCTCAAAAGAGTTACATTGCAGTCGTAGTTTAGGATAGCCACCGAGTCAAAGCTAGCTTGCTGCAGTTAAACCCCACCATCCCCTTTGTTGATAATGATGCATATGTAGTTAGTTCTGATGTAAGTCTTGCTGGGTACATTTGTACTCACGTTTGCCTATTTTATGTTTTGCAGAGAGACTTCAGTCTCACTAGTAATTCCGCGTGGTCTTCGACGTTTAGCTTGTTACCTCAGCTACGATCTTGTGCCCTCGGCAGGATCTGGTAGATAGTCAGGCTTCTCAGCCTTTTTCATTTATAGATGTCTGTACCCAGACATGATAGCTTCCGCTTGTGCTTTGACTTGTATGCTCTGAGTGTTGGGTCATAAGACCCATGTTTGTAATATCTCGCTCCTCGGAGCCTATTGAATAAACTACTTGAGTCGTAGAGTCATTTTGTGATGCCATGTTGTATTGCACATATCGAGCATATTGTGTGTATGTTATTGAAATGCTTGGTATGTGTGGGATCTGACCATCTAGTTGTTTATCTTTAGTAGCCTCTCTTACCGGGAAATGTCTCCTAGTGTTTCACCGAGCCATGGTAGCTTGCTACTGCTCCGGAACACTTAGGCTGGCTGGCATGTGTCCTTCTTCGTTCCTGTGTCTGTCCCTTCGGGGAAATGTCACGCGATGGATACCGGAGTCCTGTTAGCCCGCTACAGCCCGGTTCACCGGAGTCCTGCTAGCCCAGTGCTACAGCCTGGATTCACTCGCTGATGACCGACACGTTCGATGCTGGGTCATGGATGCCTGTCCCTGTAAGTCTGTGCCACTTTGGGTTTACGACTAGCCATGTCAGCCCGGGCTCCTTATCATATGGATGCTAGCGACACTGTCATATACGTGTGCCAAAAGGCGCAAACGGTCCCGGGCAAAGGTAAGGCGACACCCGTGGGAATACCGTGCGTGAGGCCGCAAAGTGATATGAGGTGTTACATGCTAGATCGATGTGGCATCGAGTCGGGGTCCTGACAGCGTTGGTATCAGAGCTTGACTGCCTGTAGGATTACCAAGCCAAACTGGTCGAAGTTGAGTCTAGAAATTCTTTAGTTATATAAGGGAATTGATTGTGGGATTGAACGTAAGGCTCTTTTTACTCCTTATACCTCATGGCCTTCTGATCTGAGTCATCATCTTCTCTTCTACGGGGATTAAGAACTAGGCTATCTCTTCTTTCCATCAGGATCACGTGTTACTAATCAGTAGACTTATAAGATTGTTGGATTCAAGCCTCAGTTCAGTTCCTACTATCTTCTGTATGTTAACTGTTGATCTTGAAACCTTGATATTGTGCTTCTGAGTGGTTATGCCACCATTTTTGTGAATGTCTCAAATCTCTTCTGAGCATTTACAGCCGTTATGCTGTCCGAGTCATTCCAGGTTTCTAAATAATCTGATGCATTTGCAAAATCCTTTCCCTCTGGTTTCGATGTTCCTTTATGCCAGCTCAATCACACTAATTGTTGAGTTGAGGTATTCCATTGCCTTGACATTATGTTGGAGTTACTATTATGACCCTAGGTGTCTCAGGGGATCATCTAGTAGTCTAGCCATGATTTATGTTCCAGTGTGATGACTCTGGCCGTCATTATCAAAAGCATCCCGTGATGCTACTTAGTAATAGGTATTCTGTTCCTGGGTTCTTGAAACCGAGATTCACTCTACCTACTTCATGTTGATAGTAATTGCTAGTGCCTTTAGGATATTAGTAACCTTTGCGATAGTCCTTGAAGTTCGTGGTATCTTCTTCTTCCAAATACCATGAACTGCTTATGGCAGAAGTTCCTCGTTGAACTGAAATATCACAACAGGATTATTCTTGATGAGTTCTCCATTATATATTGTGGCTCTGCCAGTTCTACCTCTCTGCATGGGTTATCCGGAAGAATTATGTTGAACTTGGATCGACATACTAATCTATGCATCCACAACTCAGAAAATTATATGTTCCTTTGAGTTGTTCTCTTTAGTTGCATTCTGACCCTCGTCTATCAATTGATAGTCAAGAGTATGTGTGCGTTCGTTTATCGATGCCTATTACTCTTGTGGTCCATCAAGCCATTCTATCGCGGAATGACTAGGAGAAACAAACTCCAGTACCTCTTCCATATCTAGGATTGGGTCAAAAAAGTTGTGCTCCACAGAACAAATTGCTAATCCAGCTTTTGTTCTGCTCTATCTTGGAGTATTACCATCTTTATATCGGGATGTTATAGGAATTGCACACCATCCTATGCACTCTTGGTACAGTGATACTTCTTGCCATCATTGTTCATTCCTCGGTTCCTGTGTTATTGTAACCGGAATGCCGACAAGTGAATCGTGATGTGTGAAATCAATACTCCTAGCAACCTTGTTGCTTGGTAGTTAAAGGACAATAATTTCATTCTTAGCGTGTTGGTTATTGAATCATCATTCTAAGATTGATTGTGCTACCTAGTCCTTGTTCTCGGTGCACTCCTCGATCGATGAGTTAGGATTATCTTAAATCTTCGCTCTATTGATCATATCGTCTTGCCTCAAAAGGCAAGATTGTTCTCGAGCTTAGTAACATATCGGTGGTTCGTGATTTTTCGAATATCCTCTCGAAGGTATCACCAGGTTGTCACCTGACTGTTATGTTGAGCTCGTGATCAAGTTGGTTCATCCTGTAAACCACCCTTTCTCCAAGAATCCGTGTTGGATACCCCTGAGCTAGTTGGTTAAGCTAGACAACAACTTGGAGAGTTGGAAGATAAAAGCTTGCCCGACTTAGTTCGTTCCAAAGGGATATTCTTGTGTAGTGTGTGTTGAAGAAAGATGATGTCTTCATCGATTGGTCCCTGTGATCAGTTGCTGGACCTATTGTCTTATCAATCCTTTGATTTGAGAGTGGGCTATCGTCAAATCAAATCAGTACCAATGATGCTCGTAATGTTGTCTTATTCGTGGTTGATCCCTCGAGCATACACCATTACATCTTTGGTCTGACCAATGCTATCACCGTGTTCACTTAACTATGTAATTCCTTTAAAAAGGAAACCTAGATGAATTGTTGTTGAGCCCATTGACAACATCTTTATCTCCTCCATGGTTTTGTTGGACATTAAGCTAGTGTTGGAAACTTTTGAAAGCATTTTCTTCATGCTAGCTCATGAAGTATTTGTTGATGAAAGGAGTGACTTCCTTTTATACACGTGCATTTGGTAAAAGTTGCCGCCGTGAATGTGAGAAACTTAGTTTTGCTTCCTCTGGAATCATCCCAAGTCAGTCATGCATACGTGCGAAGTATTCTGTGGTTCGGAGACTTGCAACCTCCATTCCATATGTATATCCTAGCACACCAAGCCACTGATTGATTGTTCACGGAAAAGGAGTTGATGTGCTAATCCTAGGTCATGCACAAGACTTCAATATCCTCGATTATGGTTCCCCTCCTGAACTCGGTAGTGTTTTATTATAAGACTACTTTGTGGTCATGCTTGTCTTGGACATCGTGTTCACATGTTTGTAGCAGAACCAGCTCATGTTTTGGAGCTCGCTATCGTAGTCCATTTCCCGAGAATCCCGCAACGTCATCCCATCGATTTGTGTTGCAAACTTTCATTTTTCTTCCTAGACTCGATGAGTCTGGAAATATCCTGACACCAACCAGATTTGAATCTCAGGCAGATATGATGGTTGGAACATTTCCCCAAGAACTATAATATTGGTCCCTCGATAACTGGTAAAGTGGATGTCGTGGCCAGCACCACCCAGCCGAAAGACCTATTATTGTAGTATCTTGTTTGAGGAAGTTGGCCACCTCCCCATAAGGACTTCGTAGGATTTACCTCCGTAACTGTTCCTTATGGATTCTATTGCTCCCGAAGTCTGACCTTTACTTGATGTTCTAGTTATCAAACCATATCTATGAATGGGATACACTAGCACGTCAAGGAGAACATTAGAAGCGGAGTGCTAAATGTCTCTCGGTCGATCATCCAGATTTTGTTTCCTTGGCCTCGCTAAGGTGAAATCTGAGAAAGTGTTATCTTCCTTTGCATCTGCATCCTCCATCACCATTCATCATGGTAGTAAGTTGTGTTACCGGACCCTTGACACGGATGTTGGTAAAACCTTGATGAATGTGGAAAATGCTCAAGTTCTTGAGAGCACGCACAAGCGCTACGTCTTATCATCGGCACTAGCTGGGATTGCCCCAGATTTCCTCGGTTATGCTATAACCACTCCAACAGTGAATTCACTCTTTATTGTTGGGTTCTTCCCCAGTTACCAGAATCATTCCCATCATTTGCATTTTGTTCCCAGCTTGCACCGCCAATGTGCCATTCTACCATGGGTCTCTTCCATTTCCGGTGGTAAGCAAATTCATCCATTACGTTGTCTTCAACAAGGTAATCCACATCATCCAAGTTTGAGTATGCCATTCTACCGACCCCCTCCAAACGATCGCTCGAGAATTGTTTTAGGCTGGTTTAAAGAGTTTCAATGATCTCTGAATCAAAAGTAATTCTTTTTGCCACTTAAGGGGGTATCTCTACGAGTCACCTTCCCTAAGGTGTATCGTTATGGTATCTTGGCAACTCAACTCCTCGCTACGTTGACAATCGTTTACCACCTTCTTAAGCGTGAAATTGTGGTCTACCTAGTGAACCTTCGTCATCTGCTTCACTCCATTCCTATGGATGTGTGCTTCGCCTCTCAGCTCGAGAGATGTTGCTATGTCTCATTCCGTGAGTTAATCCTGAGTTGTTCGACCTCCGAGAAGAACCATTCTTTTAGGATCTTTCTTTTCCTCTTGTTGTCATGTTAGTTGGAGTTCTCAGAGCAAGACTTCGAGACAAAGATGGTGATCGAAACAACGTTCATTCGAAGTGCAACCTGGATCGTGAAGATTATACTAGTTTGCATTTCCCCTTCATCCTACCCTACGCTTGAATCTCGAGACGAGATTCTTGTTTAGTGGGGGTGACTTGTCATATCCCTAGCTTCAGGCATTGCTCTAGGTTAGCTTCATGTGTGCATCATGTCTATATTTTTGAAAACTTGAATTGAGGAATATTGGAAGCCTCAAAACCCTAAATAAAAGAGGGGCAAAACCCCTAGAAATCTTATTCATTGCTCCAAAAGGCTCTTCTTAAATGTTTGATAATTTTTGGTAAGGGTTCTGGTCCCAACCAAAATATTGAACATTTTTAAAGAATTATTTTTGGGACTTTGGATTTAATTCATTAGCTATTTGAATTTGAATTATATTCATATAATTAGAATATAATTTAAATACCCCTGAAATATTTTATAAGCTTTTGGAAAAGTCCATCTAGCAGTATAAAATATTCAGAGGAGTTTTGGCATTGTTTGAATTATTTTTAAATTCAAAACAGTGGCAAAACAGATTAAATAAAAGAAAACAGAACAAAAATAGAAAACAGTAAATAAAAAAAAAGAGAGAAGGAACTACCCGTCGCTCACCTGTGCTGGCCCAGCCCCCCCTGTGCAGCCCACCTGCGTGGCCCAGCCCACCGCCTCGACCCCCTCCTTCCTCCCCACCGACCCACGGCCCTCCGGAAGCCCTGCAACGCCGCCACCATCGCCGTTCCGTCGCCGGCCACCGAAGCTCCCCTCCGTCGATTCGCCGGACCCCGTGCCTCCCCTGCCTCGCCAGCAGCACCAGAAGAACCGCGGTGAGCCGCTGCATCGTTTCCCCCATGCCTCGTTGCCTAATTCGCCCCCTAGCCGCTCCCTCCACCGGAGCCGAGACGCTCCGCCGCACGGGCTCGTCGCCGGTGAAGCCCCGGTGACCAAATGGCCCCGCGCGTGCGTCCGTTGCACTCGCAACGACCCGTGGAGCAACGCTAGCGTGGCAGCTAGCTTGTTTGCAAGCCGCAGCGCTAACCCCGCACCCACCCGAGCTCCGGCCGCCGCCTCGGGCTCCATTCCGGCGAACCCCGGCCACCCCACGCCCTCTCGAGGGTCCCCCTAGATGCGCGGGAGCACGGGCTCACCCCTGGTGCCCTCAGCGCGACCAGCCGTGGGCTGTAGCGCCGTCCCGAGCAACTCCGGCGAGGTCTCGCCGTCGCCGTGGCCGCCGGCGTCGCTAGCTGACGTGGCGCTAATTTAGTTAGCACTAATGACCACGCTAAACACCCCCCACAGACACTGACAGCGGGCCCCGTAGCGGGTCAAAGCCCGAGTCAACGCGGGATTAGCCCCCGTGTCACTGACGTGTGGACCCCACACGTCAGGTTTGACCCTGACCGGCCCCTGTTGACTTGCTGACGTCATGCCGACGTCATGCTGACGCAGTAAAGTATTTCTGGAATTAAATAAATTAGGAAATGATTTATAATTCCAGAAAATTGTATAAACTTCAATAAATCATAGAAAATTAACCGTAACTCCAAATTAAATAAATTATATATGAAAAATTATCAGAAAAATTCAAGGAATCCATCTGTACCATTTTCATGCATGTTAGAACAACTTATAGCTGCTGTTTAGCACAAATCAAATAAAGGGCATTTAAATATCCACATATGGAGTTTGAATTTGAATCTTGGATTCAAACCAACTTCATTTAATTTGGTTTTAGTAGCATTAGCTCAAAACACATTCACTTTGCCATGTCATGATCATGCATCATATTGTGCATTGCATTGATTGTGTTTCCTTCTGTGTTGCCGGTATTTGTCCCCTCTCGATAGACGTGATACCGATCATGTGATTGTTGACACTGATGAAGACTCAATGTTATCTTCAGAAGTGCCAGGCAAGCAAAACCCCCTTGTTCATTCCAATACAATCCCACTCTCTCGCTCCTGCTCTCTTTTAATGCATTAGGACAACACCGATTTATCTGTTACTTGCTGCGGTAGCTGAACCCCTTTATCCTCTGCATGACCTGTCATTCCACAGTAATTAGATGAAACCCACTAGCATGAGTAGGAGTTGTTTGAGCCCTGTTGTGCCTACTCATTCATGTTTGTTTGTCATGCCTGCTACTGCTTAGAGTTGAGTCAGGTCTGATTCATCGGGGATGAATCAGAGGCGTGTGAACATGTCCTACTGTGTGTGAGCTAAGTGTGTGAACACGATTTGGTAAAGGTAGCGGTGAGAGGCCATGTAGGAGTACATGGTGGGTTGTCTCATTGAAGCCGTCCTCAGGAACTGAGTTCTGTGTTTGTGATCCATGATTCAGCTACTACCACGCATTGGGCCTGAAACCAATGGACCCTCTCGGCTTCTTAATCACCCTTGTCCTCTGTCCAGGAGTTGCAAGTAGTTTCTGGTGTTTGTAGTATGCTGGAGGCCGTGGGCAGCGCTGACCGTAGGGGTGGGCTGTGATGCGGTAGGCACATGGCCGGGTATACCGGGCGCCCGTTTGGTGTCACGGAACCCTGTTCACATCGTTTGGGGCTGTGAGCGAAACTCCGGCCGGATCTCCTCATGGATGGAACCTGAATAGGCGATAAACCTGGACTAGAGACTTAGGTGTTTAGGTAGGCCGTGGCCGACACCCACGTTGGGCTTCCGCTTGAAGGTTGCCGAGTACATGTCGTGTAAACGGCGGTAAGTGGTGAGAGCGTGTGTGAAGAAGTACACCCCTGCAGGGTTAATATGATCTATTCGAATAGCCGTGTCCGCGGAAAAGGACTTCTGGGTTGCTTATATCAGTTCATAGACAATTGAAAGTGGATACTCTAAAATACGCAAGATAAGCGTGAGTGCTATGGATGGCGTTCTCGTAGGGAGACGGGAGCGGATCCATAGTGGTGTATTGATATGGTGAATATGTGGACTCGTGTGCGCCACCTCAAAAGAGTTACATTGCAGTCGTAGTTTAGGATAGCCACCGAGTCAAAGCTGGCTTGCTGCAGTTAAACCCCACCATCCCCTTTGTTGATAATGATGCATATGTAGTTAGTTCTGATGTAAGTCTTGCTGGGTACATTTGTACTCACGTTTGCCTATTTTATGTTTTGCAGAGAGACTTCAGTCTCACTAGTAATTCCGCGTGGTATTCGACGTTTAGCTTGTTACCTCAGCTACGATCTTGTGCCCTCGGCAGGATCTGGTAGATAGTCAGGCTTCTCAGCCTTTTTCATTTATAGATGTCTGTACCCAGACATGATAGCTTCCGCTTGTGCTTTGACTTGTATGCTCTGAGTGTTGGGTCATAAGACCCATGTTTGTAATATCTCGCTCCTCGGAGCCTATTGAATAAACTACTTGAGTCGTAGAGTCATTTTGTGATGCCATGTTGTATTGCACATATCGAGCATATTGTGTGTATGTTATTGAAATGCTTGGTATGTGTGGGATCTGACCATCTAGTTGTTTATCTTTAGTAGCCTCTCTTACCGGGAAATGTCTCCTAGTGTTTCACCGAGCCATGGTAGCTTGCTACTGCTCCGGAACACTTAGGCTAGCCGGCATGTGTCCTTCTTCGTTCCTGTGTCTGTCCCTTCGGGGAAATGTCACGCGATGGATACCGGAGTCCTGTTAGCCCGCTACAGCCCGGTTCACCGGAGTCCTGCTAGCCTAGTGCTACAGCCTGGATTCACTCGCTGATGACCGACACGTTCGATGCTGGGTCATGGATGCCTGTCCCTGTAAGTCTGTGCCACTTTGGGTTTACGACTAGCCATGTCAGCCCGGGCTCCTTATCATATGGATGCTAGCAACACTGTCATATACGTGTGCCAAAAGGCGCAAACGGTCCTGGGCAAAGGTAAGGCGACACCCGTGGGAATACCGTGCGTGAGGCCGCAAAGTGATATGAGGTGTTACATGCTAGATCGATGTGACATCGAGTCGGGGTCCTGACAATCCTGGAGCATTCTGCCTTTAAGGCGGTGCCCTGGTTTAATGTGTGAGTACACAAGGGACTTGAAAGATCCTCAACTCCATATTAACATTCAGCTAACAGAGGCTGAAGTTAATGAAGCTGTCAAGAAAATATTGAATGAACCGGAGGCTATTTGCAGCAAGATAGGGCTAAGTCCTTTCTGCACTTTGAATAAACCGCCAGCTGTAAGAACCATATAACTTTTTGTTTTAGCTTGATCCTTTTAAATATTCTCAAAATTTTGTCCATTTTTGACAGGGCGATGATCCGTTCTAGAAGAAGAAACCACAGGATAAACCGGCCAAGACGCCTCGCCCCAAGACCAAGGTTACTAAAAGACCTGCCAAGAAGAAAAATGTTGAACCCTCTGAACCGAACGGTGATGATGATCCGGATAATCCAGACTCAGAGGTAGAACTTGACTCTCTTCGTTCATTTTTCATACACCTCATTGACAATGACTATCATTAGGATGACGCTGAAGGCAGCCAAGCCGATGTCGCAGAGGTAATTATTCTTTCCTCCGGTTCAGATCCTCTACCAACACAGAAAATCTGTCAAGCAAACCGGAAAGTAAGATTTTCTCACCCCCTAGCTCACTTGGACCCAAACTTTATTTTAAAAAAGCAGCAACACGAAGCTCGCCGCACAACCCGGCGCAATGGCCAAGTGGTCACTTTAGCCGGTTTACCGAACACTCTGGTTTGGAAACGTCAATCTGAGCTCTCACATACTTCTGATACTTCTTATCCCAAGGCAGGCTATTTCCGACAACCTCTTAATCCGTCCGATTCAAATTATCAGGGAACGCCTCATTCATCATCTGGCCAGTCAACGGCCACACAGCTCCCTGCTCTTATGACTGTTCGTGGGTAAACACTCTGAACTTAATCTTTTGGCGCTTTATACTTGCGTGTTATACTAACCTTGATATCCTTTCCTTTTAGAGCCAAGGCCAGGCTGAGGGAGTCCTAGACTAAGGGGTCCTCGAGCGTCTGGCCTATTATCCATGGGCCGGTTTGATGGGCTGTGACGACATGAAGGCCGAAGACTATACCTGAGTCCGGATTGGACTCTCCTTGGCATGGAAGGCAAGCTTAGCGACCGAATATGAAGATTCCTTCTTATGTAACCGACTCTATGTAAACTCTAGATCCCCCCGGTGTCTACATAAACTGGAGGGGATAGTCCGAAAATGACACATTCATTACCATAGACATATAGGCTAGGCTTTTAGGGTTTAGCCATCACGATCTCGTGGTAGATCAACTCTTGTAACACCCATATTCATCAATATCAATCAAGCAGGACGTAGGGTATTACCTCCCTAGAGAGGGCCCGAACCCGGGTAACATTGTGTCCCCTGTCTCCTGTTACCATCGATCCTAGATGCACAATTCAGGACCCCCTACCCGAGATCCGCCGATTTTGACACCAACATTGGTGCTTTCATTGAGAGTTCCACTGTGCCGTCCACGAAAGGTTTGATGGCTCATTCAATCATCTACAGCGATGCTGTCCAAGGGGGAACCT